>NW_026093347.1:0-4212 GCF_024586455.1 Bactrocera neohumeralis | reverse complement strand
ATTGCAAGAAAATCAAATACCTGTATATAAAGAAAATCGAATTTATACCTTAATTCATAAGATGAAGTGGAATGAAGAAGGTTAAATAACTTAAATAAGTGTAGTAAATATTTTGAAGCAACTTAATATAGATTGCCAAATGTGTATATACAAGAAAATCGACTTTATACCTTAATATAAGTATGTGGAATTCTTTCAAATGCGCTGCCGTTATGGCTTTATGTCCACTTCAGTAAGATGAATAAGGTTAATTAACTTAATTATATTTAACTAATGATTTGAAGAAACATAATATCGATTCCTAAGTGTGTATATACAAGAAATTCGACTTTATACCTTAATATAAGATTGTGGAATTCTTCCAAATGCACAGCCGTTATGGCTTTATGTCCACTTCAGTAAGACGAAGAAGGTAAATTTACTTTAATATGTTAACTAATGATTTGCAGCAACTCAATATCGATTACTTAATGTGCATATACAAGAAATTCGACTTTATACCTTAATATAAGATTGTGGAATTCTTCCACATGCACTGCCGTTATGGCTTTATGTCCACTTCTGTAAGATGAAGAAGGTTAATTAACTTAAATATGTTAAACTAATGGTTTGAAGCAACTCAATATCGATTGTCAAATGTGTATATACAAGAAAATCGACTTTATAACGTAATATGAGATTTTGGAATTCTCCCAAATGCACTGCCGTTATGGCTTTATGTCCACTTCAGTAAGATGAAGAATGTTAATTAACTTAAATATGTTAAACTAATGATTTGAAGCAACTCAATATCGATTGCTAAATGTGTATATACAAGAAAATCGACTTTATACCTTAATATAAGATTGTGGAATTCTTCCAAATGCACTGCCGTTATGGCTTTATGTCCACTTCAGTAAGATGAAGAAGGTTAATTAACTTAAATAAGTTAAAGTAAATGATTTGAAGCAACTCAATATCGATTGCTAAATGTGTATATACAAGAAAATCGACTTTATACCGTAATATGAGATTGTGGAATTCTTCCAAATGCACTGTCGTTATGGTTTTATGTCCACTTCAGTAAGATGAAGAGGTTAATTAACTAAAATATGTTAAATTAATGATTTGCAGCAACTCAATATCGATTGCCAAATTTGTATATACAAGAAAATCGACTTTATACCTTAATATAAGGATGTGGAATTCTTCCAAATGCGCTGCCGTTATGGCTTTATGTCCACTTCAGTAAGATGAAGAAGGTTAATTAACTTAAATATGTTAAATTAATGATTTGCAGCAACTCAATATCGATTGCTAAATGTGTATATACAAGAAAATCGACTTTATACCTTAATATAAGATTGTGGAATTCTTCCAAATGCACTGCCGTTATGGCTTTATGTCCACTTCAGTAAGATGAAGAAGGTAAATTAACTTCAATATGTTAAACTAATGATTTGAAGCAACTCAATATCGATTGCCAAATGTGAGTATACAAGAAAATCGGCTTTGTACCTTGATAAAGCATTGTGGAACTTATCCCAAATGCACTGCCGTTATGGCTTTATGTCCACTTCAGTAAGATGAAGAAAGGTAAATTAACTTAAATATGTTAAATTAATGATTTGCAGCAACTCAATATCGATTGCTAAATGTGTATATACAAGAAACTCGACTTTATACCTTAATATAAGAATGTGGAATTCTTCCAAATGCGCTGCCGTTATGGCTTTATGTCCACTTCAGTAAGATGAAGAAGGCTAATTCTTAAATATGTTAAATTAATGATTTGCAGCAACTCAATATCGATTGCCAAATGTGTATATACAAGAAAATCGACTTTATACCTTAATATAAGGATGTGGAATACTTCCAAATGCGCTGCCGTTATGGCTTTATGTCCACTTCAGTAAGATGAAGAAGGTTAATTAACTTAAATATGTTAAATTAATGATTTGCAGCAACTCAATATCGATTGCCAAATTTGTATATACAAGAAAATCGACTTTATACCTTAATATAAGATTGTGGAATTCTTCCAAATGCACTGCCGTTATGGCTTTATGTCCACTTCAGTAAGATGAAGAAGGTTAATTAACTTAAATTAAGCAACTCAACTTAAATGTGTATATAAAGTCGAAATGAATTTTTGAAGCAACTTCAATATCGATTGCAACTCAAATGTGTATATACAAGAAAATCGACTTTATACCTTAATATAAGATTGTGGAATTCTTCCAAATGCACTGCCGTTATGGCTTTATGTCCACTTCAGTAAGATGAAGAAGGTTAATTAACTTAAATATGTTAAATAAATGATTTGAAGCAACTTAATATCGATTGCCAAATGTGTATATACAAGAAAATCGACTTTATACCTTAATATAAGTATGTGGAATTCTTCCAAATGCACTGCCGTTATGGCTTTATATCCACTTCAGTAAGATGAATAAGGTTAATTAACTTAAATATGTTAAACTAATGATTTGAAGCAACTAAATATCGATTCCTTAATGTGTATATACAAGAAAATCGACTTTATACCTTAATATAAGATTGTGGAATTCTTCCAAATGCACTGCCGTTATGGCTTTATGTCCACTTCAGTAAGATGAAGAAGGTTAGTTAACTTAAATATGTTAAACTAATGGTTTGAAGCAACTCAATATCGATTTCTAAATGTGTATATACAAGAAAATCGACTTTATATCTAAATATAAGATTTTGGAATTCTTCCAAATGCACTGCCGTTATGGCTTTATATCCACTTCAGTAAGATGAAGAAGGTTAGTTAACTTAAATATGTTAAACTAATGATTTGGAGCAACTCAATATCGATTGCTAAATGTGTATATACAAGAAAATCGACTTTATACCTTAATATAAGTTTATGGAATACTTCCAAATATACAGCCGTTATGGCTTTATGTCCACTTCAGTAAGATGAAGAAGGTAAATTAATTTAAATATGTTAAACTAATGATTTGCAGCAACTCAATATCGATTACTAAATGTGCATATACAAGAAATTCGACTTTATACCTTAATATAAGATTGTGGAATTCTTCCAAATGCGCTGCCGTTATGGCTTTATGTCCACTTCAGTAATATGAAGAAGGTTAATTAACTTAAATAAGTGAAGTAAATGATTTGGAGCAACTCACTATCGATTGCTAAATGTGTATATACAAGAAAATCATCTTTATACCTTAATATGAGATTGTGGGATACTTCCAAATGCACAGCCGTTATGGCTTTATGTCCACTTCAGAAAGATGAAGAAGGTAAATTAACTTTAACATGTTAACTAATGATTTGCAGCAACTCAATATCGATTACTTAATTTGTATATACAAGAAAATCGACTTTATACCTTAATATAAGATTGTGGAATTCTTCCAAATGCACTGCCGTTATGGCTTTATGTCCACTTCTGTAAGATGAAGAAGGTTAATTAACTTAAATATGTTAAACGAATGGTTTGAAGCAACTCAATATCGATTGTCAAATGTGTATATACAAGAAAATCGACTTTATAACGTAATATGAGATTTTGGAATTCTCCCAAATGCACTGCCGTTATGGCTTTATGTCCACTTCAGTAAGATGAAGAATGTTAATTAACTTAAGTAAGTGAAGTAAATGATTTGAAGCAACTCAATGTCGATTGCTAAATGTGTATATACAAGAAAATCGACTTTATACCTTAATATAAGATTGAGGAATTCTTCCAAATGCACTGCTGTTATGGCTTTATGTCCTTTTCAGTAAGATGATGGAGGGTAATTAACTTAAATAAGTGAAGTAAATGATTTGAAGCAACTCAATATCGATTGCCAAATGTGTATATACAAGAAAATCGACTTTATACCGTAATATGAGGTTGTGAAATTCTTCCAAATGCACTGTCGTTATGGTTTTATGTCCAGTTCAGTAAGATGAAGAAGGTTAATTAACTGAAATATGTTAAATTAATGATTTGCAGCAACTCAGTATCGATTGCCAAATGCGCTGGTGTATATCCTTAATATAAGATTAAATATACAAGAAAATCGAATGATTTATCAATATCGATTGCCAAATTCGTATATACAAGAAAATCGACTTTATACCTTAATATAAGGATGTGGAATTCTTCCAAATGCACTGCCGTTATGGTCTTATGTCCACTTCAGTAAGATGAAGAAGGTTAATTAACTTAAATAAGTGAAGTAAATAATTCGAAGCAAC
>NW_026093346.1:0-6696 GCF_024586455.1 Bactrocera neohumeralis | reverse complement strand
ATAACTTCAAAAGGGTAATTGCATAATTTTATATCGATTACATAATATGTATGTACCAAAAAATCAATTTTACATCTTAATTTAAGATTGTAAAATTGTTCCAAATACACTGTCGCTATTGCTATAGAACAACTCTATGACAACTCCAATAACATCAAAACGGCTAATTTGCATAAATATGTAAAGTTCATATTTTTACGCAACTTGATATCGATTTCATGTAATAATTTTACACCTTATATTGTAAAATAATGTCAATTTTATACGACAACTCTATGACAACGATCCTGTAATAAAAGATTGTAATAATTGTTCCAAATACAAAGTTGTTCCAAATACACTGTCGCTAGTGCTGTAGAACAACTCTATGACAACTCCTATAACATCAAGCCGGCTAATTTGCCTAAATATGTAAACTTCATATTTTTACGCATCTTGATATCGATTGCATAATATGTATGTATCAAAAAATCGATTTTACACCTTAATTTAAGATTGTTAAATTGTTCCAAATACATTGTCGCTATTGCTATTGGGCAACTCTATGACAACTCCAATAACATCAAAACGGCTAGTTAGCATAAATATGTAAAGTTCATATTTTTACGCAAATTGATATCGATTGCTTAATGTGTATGTATCGAAAAATCGATTCTACACCTTAACTGAAGATTGTAAAATTGTTCCAAATACATTGTCGCTATTGCTATAGGACAACTCTATGACAACTCCAATAACATCAAAACGGCTAATTTGCATAAATATGTAAAGTTGATATCGATTGCATAATAAGTATGTACCAAAAAATCAATTTTACAGTTTAATTTAAGATTGTAAAATTGTTCCAAATACACTGTCGCTATTGCTATAGAACAACTCTATGACAACTCCAATAACATCAAAACGGGTAATTTGCATAAATATGTAAAGTTCATGTTTTTACGCAACTTGATATCGATTGCATAATATGTATGTACCAAAAAATCAATTATACACCTTAATTTAAGATTGCAAAGTTATTCCAAATACACTGTGGCTATTGCTACAGTACAACTCTATGACAACTCCAATAACATCAAAACGGCTAATTTGCATAAATATGTAAAGTTCATATTTTTACGCATCTTGATATCGATTGCATAATATGTATGTACCAAAAAATCAATTTTACACCTTAATTTAAGATTGTTAAATTGTTCCAAATACATTGTCGCTATTGCTATAGAACAACTCTATGACAACTCCAATAACATCAAAACGGCTAATTTGCATAAATATGTAAAGTTCATATTTTTACGCATCTTGATATCGATTGCATAATATGTATGTACCAAAAAATCAATTTTACACCTTAATTTAAGATTGTTAAGTTGTTCCAAATACATTGTCGCTATTGCTATACGACAACTCTATGACAACTCCAATAACATCAAAACGGCTAATTTGCATAAATATGTAAAGTTCATATTTTTACGCAACTTGATATCGATTGCATAATATGTATGTACCAAAAAATCAATTTTACATCTTAATTTAAGATTGTAAAATTGTTCCAAATACACTGTCGCTATTGCTATAGAACAACTCTATGACAACTCCAATAACATCAAAACGGCTAATTTGCATAAATATGTAAAGTTCATATTTTTACGCATCTTGATATCGATTGCATAATATGTGTGTACCAAAAAATCAATTTTACATCTTAATTTAAGATTGTAAAATTGTTCCAAATACACTGTCGCTATTGCTATAGGGCAACTCTATGACAACTCCAATAACATCAAAACGGCTAATTTGCATAAATATGTAAAGTTCATATTTTTACGCATCTTGATATCGATTGCATAATATGTATGTACCAAAAAATCAATTTTACACCTTAATTTAAGATTGTTAAATTGTTCCAAATACACTGTCGCTATTGCTATAAGGCAACTCTATGACAACTCCAATAACATCAAAACGGCTAATTTGCATAAATATGTAAAGTTCATATTTTTACGCATCTTGATATCGATTGCATAATATGTATGTACCAAAAAATCAATTTTACACCTTAATTTAAGATTGTAAAATTGTTCCAAATACACTGTCGCTATTGCTATAGGGCAACTCTATGACAACTCCAATAACATCAAAACGGCTAATTTGCATAAATATGTAAAGTTCATATTTTTACGCATCTTGATATCGATTGCATAATATGTATGTACCAAAAAATCAATTTTACATCTTAATTTAAGATTGTAAAATTGTTCCAAATACACTGTCGCTATTGCTATAGAACAACTCTATGACAACTCCAATAACATCAAAACGGCTAATTTGCATAAATATGTAAAGTTCATATTTTTACGCATCTTGATATCGATTGCATAATATGTATGTACCAAAAAATCAATTTTACACCTTAATTTAAGATTGTAAAATTGTTCCAAATACATTGTCGCTATTGCTATAGAACAACTCTATGACAACTCCAATAACATCAAAACGGCTAATTAGCATAAATATGTAAAGTTCATATTTTTACGCATCTTGATATCGATTGCATAATATGTATGTACCAAAAAATCAATTTTACACCTTAATTTAAGATTGTAAAATTGTTCCAAATACACTGTCGCTATTGCTATAGGGCAACTCTATGACAACTCCAATAACATCAAAACGGCTAATTTGCATAAATATGTAAAGTTCATATTTTTACGCATCTTGATATCGATTGCATAATATGTATGTACCAAAAAATCAATTTTACATCTTAATTTAAGATTGTAAAATTGTTCCAAATACACTGTCGCTATTGCTATAGAACAACTCTATGACAACTCCAATAACATCAAAACGGCTAATTTGCATAAATATGTAAAGTTCATATTTTTACGCATCTTGATATCGATTGCATAATATGTATGTACCAAAAAATCAATTTTACATCTTAATTTAAGATTGTAAAATTGTTCCAAATACACTGTCGCTATTGCTATAGAACAACTCTATGACAACTCCAATAACATCAAAACGGCTAATTTGCATAAATATGTAAAGTTCATATTTTTACGCATCTTGATATCGATTGCATAATATGTATGTACCAAAAAATCAATTTTACATCTTAATTTAAGATTGTAAAATTGTTCCAAATACACTGTCGCTATTGCTATAGGGCAACTCTATGACAACTCCAATAACATCAAAACGGCTAATTTGCATAAATATGTAAAGTTCATATTTTTACGCATCTTGATATCGATTGCATAATATGTATGTACCAAAAAATCAATTTTACATCCTTAATTTAAGATTGTAAAATTGTTCCAAATACACTGTCGCTATTGCTATAGAACAACTCTATGACAACTCCAATAACATCAAAACGGCTAATTTGCATAAATATGTAAAGTTCATATTTTTACGCATCTTGATATCGATTGCATAATATGTATGTACCAAAAAATCAATTTTACACCTTAATTTAAGATTGTAAAATTGTTCCAAATACACTGTCGCTATTGCTATAGAACAACTCTATGACAACTCCAATAGCATCAAAACGGCTAATTTGCATAAATATGTAAAGTTCATATTTTTACGCATCTTGATATCGATTGCATAATATGTATGTACCAAAAAATCAATTTTACATCTTAATTTAAGATTGTAAAATTGTTCCAAATACACTGTCGCTATTGCTATAGAACAACTCTATGACAACTCCAATAACATCAAAACGGCTAATTTGCATAAATATGTAAAGTTCATATTTTTACGCATCTTGATATCGATTGCATAATATGTATGTACCAAAAAATCAATTTTACATCTTAATTTAAGATTGTAAAATTGTTCCAAATACACTGTCGCTATTGCTATAGAACAACTCTATGACAACTCCAATAACATCAAAACGGCTAATTTGCATAAATATGTAAAGTTCATATTTTTACGCATCTTGATATCGATTGCATAATATGTATGTACCAAAAAATCAATTTTACACCTTAATTTAAGATTGTAAAATTGTTCCAAATACACTGTCGCTATTGCTATAGAACAACTCTATGACAACTCCAATAACATCAAAACGGCTAATTTGCATAAATATGTAAAGTTCATATTTTTACGCATCTTGATATCGATTGCATAATATGTATGTACCAAAAAATCAATTTTACATCTTAATTTAAGATTGTAAAATTGTTCCAAATACACTGTCGCTATTGCTATAGAACAACTCTATGACAACTCCAATAGCATCAAAACGGCTAATTTGCATAAATATGTAAAGTTCATATTTTTACGCATCTTGATATCGATTGCATAATATGTATGTACCAAAAAATCAATTTTACATCTTAATTTAAGATTGTAAAATTGTTCCAAATACACTGTCGCTATTGCTATAGAACAACTCTATGACAACTCCAATAACATCAAAACGGCTAATTTGCATAAATATGTAAAGTTCATATTTTTACGCATCTTGATATCGATTGCATAATATGTATGTACCAAAAAATCAATTTTACACCTTAATTTAAGATTGTAAAATTGTTCCAAATACACTGTCGCTATTGCTATAGAACAACTCTATGACAACTCCAATAGCATCAAAACGGCTAATTTGCATAAATATGTAAAGTTCATATTTTTACGCATCTTGATATCGATTGCATAATATGTATGTACCAAAAAATCAATTTTACATCTTAATTTAAGATTGTAAAATTGTTCCAAATACACTGTCGCTATTGCTATAGAACAACTCTATGACAACTCCAATAACATCAAAACGGCTAATTTGCATAAATATGTAAAGTTCATATTTTTACGCATCTTGATATCGATTGCATAATATGTATGTACCAAAAAATCAATTTTACACCTTAATTTAAGATTGTAAAATTGTTCCAAATACACTGTCGCTATTGCTATAGGACAACTCTATGACAACTCCAATAACATCAAAACGGCTAATTTGCATAAATATGTAAAGTTCATATTTTTACGCATCTTGATATCGATTGCATAATATGTATGTACCAAAAAATCAATTTTACACCTTAATTTAAGATTGTAAAATTGTTCCAAATACACTGTCGCTATTGCTATAGAACAACTCTATGACAACTCCAATAGCATCAAAACGGCTAATTTGCATAAATATGTAAAGTTCATATTTTTACGCATCTTGATATCGATTGCATAATATGTATGTACCAAAAAATCAATTTTACATCTTAATTTAAGATTGTAAAATTGTTCCAAATACACTGTCGCTATTGCTATAGAACAACTCTATGACAACTCCAATAACATCAAAACGGCTAATTTGCATAAATATGTAAAGTTCATATTTTTACGCATCTTGATATCGATTGCATAATATGTATGTACCAAAAAATCAATTTTACACCTTAATTTAAGATTGTAAAATTGTTCCAAATACACTGTCGCTATTGCTATAGAACAACTCTATGACAACTCCAATAACATCAAAACGGCTAATTTGCATAAATATGTAAAGTTCATATTTTTACGCATCTTGATATCGATTGCATAATATGTGTATGTACCAAAAAATCAATTTTACACCTTAATTTAAGATTGTAAAATTGTTCCAAATACACTGTCGCTATTGCTATAGAACAACTCTATGACAACTCCAATAACATCAAAACGGCTAATTTGCATAAATATGTAAAGTTCATATTTTTACGCATCTTGATATCGATTGCATAATATGTATGTACCAAAAAATCAATTTTACATCTTAATTTAAGATTGTAAAATTGTTCCAAATACACTGTCGCTATTGCTATAGAACAACTCTATGACAACTCCAATAAAATCAAAACGGCTAATTTGCATAAATATGTAAAGTTCATATTTTTACGCATCTTGATATCGATTGCATAATATGTATGTACCAAAAAATCAATTTTACATCTTAATTTAAGATTGTAAAATTGTTCCAAATACACTGTCGCTATTGCTATTGGGCAACTCTATGACAACTCCAATAACATCAAAACGGGTAATTAGCAAAAATATGTGAAGTTCATATTTTTACGCTACCTGATATCGATTGCATATTGTGTATGTATCAAAAAATCGATTCTACACCTTAATATAAGATTGTGAAATTGCTCCAAATACACTGTCGCTATTGCTATTGGGCAACTCTATGTTTAAAATCATATTTATTTATAAAAAATTTTGACAAAAACCAAAACGCAAATTTGCAAAAATTAAAATTCAATTTTCTACCGATTATATTTTATGTATAAAAAATTTTCTTTGGGTTGAAAATTTTTTAAAATTTTGGTATAAAAATTAAACAATAAACTAAAAAAGATTAAAACATAAATTGTAAAAGTTCATATTTTTGAACATTAATTAAAATTATGTATTGAAAAAAAACCCTTTTTAATTAATTTGGTTTTTTTAAATAATGTCCTTTGCTGGGGGAAAACCCGGGGCAAAACATAAAAACGCTTTGGTTTTATGTAAAGTTTTTTGGAAACATATCGTTGCAAATTTTGTATACAAAACCCCTTCATTTTTAATTTAAAGTTAAATTTCCAAATCCTGCATTTGCTATAAAAAACTTTTCCTTTTCAATAAAAAAAATAATTTATTAAATTTAATTTTTATTTTATCAAGTTGTTTAAAAAAAAATTTTAAATT
>NW_026093345.1:0-5655 GCF_024586455.1 Bactrocera neohumeralis | reverse complement strand
AGGGCCCCTTTGGCTGAATGGGGGGCGTTGCCCACTGCCTATTCAACATTTTTAGTCCGAAATATATTGTATTCTTTTATATAGTAATATGGTTGTCAAAAGATTTTTCACCGGGTACTTATTTAAAATTAAAGTCTGTTTTTTCATTTTTAAATTCTCACTCAATTGTTTATTGAATTATTGAGTGAGCCGGTTTAAGTATAAAAATAGTCAACACACACAGTTATATATTGATTTCTTCTTCACATTCAGGTAACTGCGATCTAGTAAATATATATTTACTACAAATTATTAAAGCTGGAAAGCGATTTTGAAATGAATATATTCTGATTGAGAAAAATTTGCACAGTCATGTGCCGAATCAATTCTTCACGTTGCTTTCTTTTTTGTGTTTTTACTAAGGCAAATTATGTAGGAAATATTTTTAGAGTTATCAAAGTTAGGTCTAATTGGTCGTCTTCAAGTAATTTCTCAGCTCGTTTTGAAGATATTTTGACGTCTAATCGGATAACAGTTTCAAAACTAAATTTTAGTTAGTGAGTGTATAAGTAAGTTTCACATTAGTCTCTATCTTCTTAAGAAATTTTTATAAAAACCTCGATCAATTTCCTACATATTTTATACATTATTCTCAACAATGATAAAGTTACAAAGGACTAAAATAGAATTAGTAATTAATATACTTAGTTCTGCCATAAAGTCAGTTACAAGTTCAAGTCATTAAAAATCTAACTATTATGGATTTTTTAGCACCAGTAAATTGAGCGAAAGTATAAATATTTATTCGAAATGATTACTTTTTTTTTTATTTTTAGATACTCCAAATTTCTGTGGGATATTCGACAGGCCATGTTTCTTCAGTCTGAGCATAAACTGTGGTCAGTGGACTCAAATCTGGTGGATGCTGTTTGCCTTATGTGATCATCTTCATCCAGAAGAAAGCATTGTTTAACTGCTTTGCCATGCCTTCTCAGAAAATCCTGCTGGTGCACTTTTCTTTTCAGTTTAAGCAACTTTTTCCCACAGCAGTGAAGAAGATGTAAAGCCTTATAAGTCTGTCCACCAAACCTTTGTAGCTAGCTGGATGGTGATCGTTGAATCCTTGAAATATTTTTGTGTCTTTGGCGTAGATTTGGTTGTTTGCAAAATTTTCACCTGTAAAAAGAATACTTATATGGCCTTTGATCACTTTCTGAAGTAGCTGCTTGCATTTTTTTCTTGTTTTTTTTATAGTAGGAGGAACCATCGAAAGCCGGAGGCGGGACTCCTGGAAAATAGTTTTTCCGCCAAACCTCACTTCTCCCCAACTCCAAAACTCTCCCATGGAACACCAGATAGTATTACTTGATGGGGTGACAAGACATTTTACGTCTGCTCTGTAGCATAGTCGGACTGACGCCTATTCTGCTGTAGCTGTCTTAATATTGTCGTGATGGAAGTTTGCCACTTCGCGAACGGCTTTCACTTCTCAGGGACTGACACATAAGTGTAGTAAACTTTCACCGTTTAACTACCACCTAGTGCTGTTTTCTAACTTTTCATATGTTTAGGAAACCGAGGACAATGGAAAAACAGAATTCACACACATCGAACAACGATAGGCATTATGGCTTTGGCAAGATTATATTTATTATTTTTATATACTAGAGTAAAAGTAAAAAAGAAAAGAAGGATTAATGATGATTATCGCTTTCGGCAGAAAGTGTTTTTACGATTATTTTCAAAAATAAGTGTCCCAGTAAAAGAAACCATCGAGCATTAAAAAAAGCTCGGTAGTCTTTCCAGTTTTATTTCTTGGAAAACATTCTAAATCATTTCATAATACATAGTTTTGAGTTACGGCCTTCTAAACTGTATGTACTTCAATGTTCAATCAGCTCCATCATTTATCTGTAAACGCTTTCTCGAAACATTACTTTTTTCAAATTTGTTTAAGTAACTGTGGAGACAATGGATCTGATCACTGTCATCATACATACCAGGCAATGCCAAAAACTACCGGGTACATTTTGGATAAATTAAGGCTTTTCCTTAAACGCCTCCATTTTCGTCAGTGCCCGATAATTTTCGATATAATTATTTTCTTCAAAAAAATTTACTGTTTACTTTTTAAAGTATGTACAAATATACCTTTAAATGTTAAATTAATTGATACCATACCAGGGTTTTGTTTGGGAAATTCTAGGAATCGCATATTTTTCAGGCTGCCAAAGTGGTATGCCTCTTAATAGTTAACGCCCTACTAAGTCTATCATTTATTTTTATGCTATTGCTTATTATAAAACGGACTTAGAAAAGTTTTCTACTAATAAGCCAGCAATTATCTTAATCACCATGGCATAACCTTCTTCAAATATCAGATTCAGTGAACTTTAATTAATAGTCTCACTTTGGGAAACACACAAAGTCACAAAAGGAAAGGCATTGAACTACTAGTACACACGCATTTGACTTCTAGTTAAGCACACGCAAACGCTGGCAAATTACAATTAAATCCGCTATTAAGAATGAGGTCAATAGTTGAGAGTGCGACACATTGTTTGAGCACAATTTATATAACAACAGCAGCTTAAATCATCAACAGGTGGAAGCACAGTTTAATTGACTTCAACCACATCCATACCCATACTAGCTTAGTAACTTGCAGGGATTTTCACATACATATACTGTGGGAATACTCCTGCACTCCTTTACTCATTCATATAACGTCTATTACGCCACTTAGTTACAGTATGTATGTTTGTAGCAGCTTAATTGAACTGCTTCTCAGAAATGTGTTGAATAACTGGTGATCTACAAGGTGGTTGTCTAAAATTCACTTTTAAGAACTTAGAAATCAGAAAATTAAAAATACATTAAAAATTAACTGTTTTTTTACAAAGTATTAATAATGCCATATATTTTTGGAACATTTTTGTTAAAATTCGCCTATCGGCTGCGGTTTCATTCAAATTGTTCAATTATAAAGACCCATTGTGATGTCGGCAGATAGCGTCAAATTATTGTACGGCTATCGATTTGACACAACTTGGGATGGAGTTCCCAGTATATGGAGAACTCTTTCCTGTTCCGAAACCATAAATATTCATTTGGAGTGATCTCATTTTTTTAGCGACTGTAATCCGGCTAACTTATATTTTTTATTATCTTATTTAATTCTATAATATTTCTAAAATATTGTCCCAAACTTTGATAACAAAACTTTAAACGTTTTTTCTCCAGAAATTGCGTTTTCAAACACGATTTTTGCTTCAAATGAACACTTGGAGGCACCTTTTATCGAGGATTGCTGGATATATCATAATGACCAAAGAATTTGAATATTTTCCTTTGAAAATTTTACAAATCTTTGTAAAATATGTATCTTTGGAACGGTTGAGAAAAAGTTTATATGAAAAAAATATATTTTAAGTTGTCAATTTTTTTACTTGAAGAAACCTTAAAAACCCCATTAAACATTTTATCAAATAGTAGTAGTTATGTCGAGGGTAAACTCCCAGACTTCGAACTGATTTTAAACGAGTTGCTTGCCACTGTGTCAGTTCAGAACTGGCAGAAGATGGGATAAAGTAAAAACAATTCATAAATAAGAATACAGTTAAGCTCTATTCTAATGGATGGCCTATTAGCCGGACACCTCCATTAACCATGCATTATTGTTGTTTTTTAAAGCACATAAAGGGTCAGTCTATTCTGGGAAAGACGGGAACCAGATTTTGAAAAGCACCCTTTAAAATTGTTATTTTTTAAAAAAATTTTATTTGGGGAAACATTTAAAAATTAAACCCATGAAATCCGGGGACTTATATGACAAAAATATTTTCCTTTTTCGTAGGATTGAAGCTCCATCGTTCAGGTTGGGGGATCTCAAAAATTTTTTTAATTTGGGCCTCAGACACTGGTGGATCCGAAAACAAACTCTTTATGTTAGATCTTTTCATGAAAAGAAAAAAAGAAAGAGTAAAAAGCTTATAATCATAAACAATACTTCATAGGAATAAAAAAAATTTGTGTTTTTTACCCAAACTTCTAACTTGAATTGATAATGAAAAAACCCATATGTGCAAAGCTTGGGAATTAAGAGGTTTAATTTAAAGTCAAAGATTTAATATAAAAAAGGATTAAACACTAAAAATTTTTTCCATCAATCCACAGCTGCTTAAAAAAAGTTAATTCCAAACACCGTCTCAAGAAGAACTTGAAAGAAAAACATAAAAAAAATTTAACCCCTAAAAAAAGTGGAATATTAATCTCTTCAACATTTTTGGGCCCATTATACTTTACACCTATTTGACATCAAAAAATTTAAATTCCCATAAAAAAAAATCCCATACTTTAAAAAAAGATTTTTTTAAGACTTTCCCAAAGCTTTGGATTTTTAATTTTCCATGTTCGGGTTTTTTTAAAATCGTGATTTGGGTTTTGACTTTGTTGTTTTTATGGATGAAAGACGGTTGAAAAAGTCAACAGCTGTTTAAAGGGGAAAAATTTTGTAATTTAAAACAAATTTTTAATTCAGCAAATTCAAAAATTTTAAAATAGTATGATAAATAAGAAATATTTTTAATTAAAGGGTCAATATGTTTTAAAAAAATGTCTCAATGATAAAACTTAAATTTTTTTTCGTTTACCCGTAAAAATTAAAATTAAAAAACGACCGTCTGAAATAACAGATTTCAATATGCATTCTTTAAATTTATCATTTGATTTTTGTTTTTGGATTCTAAAAAACAACAAAATTTTTCCCTGAAAAATATTTGTTTAGCGAAAATCTAATTCAACCCAAATTTAAAAGTAAACAACAGTTAAAAAAATGGGGCATACTGCAAAACAAAATTTTTTCCCCCATTTTCGCCCATTTTTTGGTTATAAATATTCAAATATTTTTTCAAAAAATGAATTGTAAATTTTCAGATGAAAAAAAAAAAAGGAATTAAAAAAAGTAAATTTGCTTGATCCTACTTTAATATATTCATTTAATTATGTAAATTTTAAAATACTAGTAGTTTGCGTTTCATCCTTTTTTAAAAAAAACCCCCCCTATGACCCCCTTCTGCTGAAAAAAGCAACAAAATGGGGGACACGTGGGGGAATTTAATAAGACCCCCGGGGGAATTGGGTAATGGCGGTCAAACGCCAAAATGCCCCCGAACTCCGGAAAAAATTCAAAAGGAACAAGGATGGCTGGGGTAAAAAAAAAAAGGGGGGGTCAAAAAGGGAAAAAATTTCCCCTCCAGAGTTTAAGGGAATCTTTTCGACCTGCTGATATTTCCCGAGGTCTTTTCTTTTTCGAGGGAGCGCCCTTTTGCCCCGCAGACAATTTCCCGAATCCCCCTACGGAACGCCAAAAGCGTGGTTAAACCCCCTTCGTTTGGAAAATGTCTTAAGCAGGACAACAAGAAAAGGGTTCCCCGAAGCAAGAAGTTCACTTTACTGGGTGCAAACCACATAAACATTGGGAAAACCCCTCATTGTCTATTGGATTTGGAAAACAGGAAAAATAAACCTGATGGAACGGCACCAGTGCAAACTGAAAAAATCATGTGCAAACGGAGGTCAAAAAACAATTTCCCACTGGGGACATTTTTAGAAGAGATTGAGAAAATAGAAATCTCTCCCTTCCCCTTTATAAGACTAAAAGGATACACTGGGGGA
>NW_026093344.1:0-4840 GCF_024586455.1 Bactrocera neohumeralis | reverse complement strand
AAAAGGCTAATTAGCATAAATATGTAAATTACCAAAAATCAATTCTACAATTTAATCTAAGATTGTTAAACTGTTCCAAATACACTGTCGCTATTGCTTTAGGACAACTCTATGACAACTCCAATAACATCAAAACGGCGAGTTAGCATAAATATGTAAAGTTCATATTTTTACGCAACTTGATATCGATTGCTTAATGTGTTTGTATCAAAAAATCGATTCTACACCTTAACTATAAGATTGTGAAATTGTTTCCAAATATACTGTCGCTATGGCTATAGGACAACTCTATGACAACTCCAACAACATCAAAACGGCTAATTAACAGAAATATGAAAAGTTCATATTTTTACGCAACTTGATATCGATTGCTTAATGCGTATGTACTAAAAAATCGATTCTACACCTTAATATAAGATTATGAAATTGCTCCAAATACACTTTCGCTATGGCTATACGACAACTCTATGACAACTCCAATAACATCAAAACGGCTAATTAACAGAAATATGTAAAGTTCATATTTTTACGCAACTTGATATCGATTGCTTAATGTGTATGTATCAAACAATCGATTCTACACATTAACTTAAGATTGTGAAATTGCTCCAAATACACTGTTGCTATTGCTATAGGACAACTCTATGAAAGCTCCAATAACATCAAAACGGCTAGTTAGCAGAAATATGTAAAGTTCATATTTTTACGCAACTTGATATCGATTGCTTAATGTGCATGTATCAAAAAATCGATTCTACACCTTAACTTAAGATTGTGAAATTGATCCAAATACACTGTCGCTATGGCTATACGACAACTCCATGACAACTCCATGACAACTCCAATAACATCAAATTGGCGAGTTAGCATAAATATGTAAAGTTCATATTTTACGCATCTTGATATCGATTGCTTAAAATGTATGTACTAAAAATCGATTCTGCACCTTAATATAAGATTGTGAAATTTCTCCAAATACATTGTCGCTATGGCTATACGACAACTCTATGACAACTCCATTTACATCAAAACGGCGAGTTAGCATAAATATGTAAAGTTCATATTTTTACGCAACCTGATATCGATTGCATAATGTGTATGTACTAAAAAATCAATTCTACACCTTAATTTAAGATTGTTAAATTGTTCCAAATACACTGTCATTATGGCTATACGACAACTCTATGACAACTCCAATAACATCAAAACGGCCAGTTAGCATAAATATGTAAAGTTCATATTTTTACGCAACTTGATAACGATTGCTTAATGTGTATGTACTAAAAAATCGGTTCTACACCTTAATTTAAGATTGTTAAATTGTTCCAAATACATTGTCGCTATTGCTATAGGACAACTCTATGACAACTCCAATAACATCAAAACGGCTAGTTAGCATAAATATGTAAAGTTCATATTTTTACGCAACTTGATAACGATTGCTTAATGTGTATGTACCAAAAAATCAATTTTACATCTTAATTTAAATTGTAAAATTGTTCCAAATACACTGTCGTTATGGCTATACGACAACTTTATGACAACTCCAATAACATCAAAACGGCGAATTAACAGAAATATGTAAAGTTCATATTTTTACGCAACTTGATATCGATTGCTTAATGTGTATGTACTAAAAATCGGTTCTACACCTTAATATAAGATTGTGAAATTGCTCCAAATACACTGTCGTTATGGCTATACGACAACTCTATGAAAGCCCCAATAACATCAAAACGGCTAAATAGCATAAATATGTAAAGTCCATATTTTTACGCAACCTGATATCGATTGCTTAATGTGCACGTATCAAAAAATCGATTCTACACCTTAATTTAGGATTGTTAAATTGTTCCAAATACACTGTCGCTATGACTATACGACAACTCCATGACAACTCCTATAACATCAAAACGGCTAATTAACAGAAATATGTAAAGTTCATACTTTTACACATCTTGATATCGATTGCTTAATGTGTATGTACTAAAAAATCGATTCACTTTAATATAAGATTGTAAATTGATCCAAATACACTTCGTCGCCATGGCTATAGGACAACCTCAAACCTGAAGACAACTCCAATAACATCAAAACGGCTAATTAGCATAAATATGTAATGTTCATATTTTTACGCAACTTGATATCGATTGCTTAATGTGTATGTATTAAAAAATCGATTCTACACCTTAACTTAAGAGTGTGAAATTGCTCCAAAGGCACTGTCGTTATGGCTATAGGACAACTCTATGACAACTCCAATAACATCAAAACGGGTAATTAGCATAAATATGTAAAGTTCATATTTTTACGCATCTTGATATCGATTGCTTAATGTGTATGTACTAAAAAATCGATTCTACACCTTAATATAAGATTGTGAAATTGAACCAAATACACTGTCGCTATGGATATAGGACAACTCCATGACAACTCCAATAACATCAAAACGGCTAAATAGCATAAATATGTAAAGTTCATATTTTTACGCAACTTGATAAGGATTGCTTAATGTGTATGTACCAAAAAATCGATTCTACACCTTAACTTAAGATTGTGAAATTGCTCCAAAGACACTGTCGTTATGGCTATACGACAACTCTATGACAACTCCAATAACATCAAACGGCGAGTTAGCATAAATATGTAAAGTTCATATTTTTACGCAACTTGATATCGATTGCTTAATGTGTATGAATGTATCAAAAAATCAATTCTACACCTTAATTTAGGATTGTGAAATTGTTCCAAAAACATTGTCGCTATGGCTATACGACAACTCAATGACAACTCCAATAACATCAAAACGGCTAGTTAGCGTAAATATGTAAAGTTCATATTTTTACGCAACTTGATAACGATTGCTTAATGTGTATGTATCAAAAAATCGATTCTACACCTTAATAAAAGATTATGAAATTGCTCCAAATACACTGTCGCTATGGCTATACGAAAACTCTGTGACATCTCCAATAACATCAAAACGGCTAGTTAGCCTAAATATGTAAAGTTCATATTTTTACGCATCTTGATATCGATTGCTTAATGTGTACATATGTACCAAAAAATCAATTCTACACCTTAATATAAGATTGTGAAATTGTTCCAAATACACTGTCGCTATTGCTATAAGACAACTCTATGACAACTCCAATAACATCAAAACGGCTAGTTAGCATAAAAATGTAAAGTTCATATTTTTACGCATCTTGATATCGATTGCTTAATGTGTATGTACTAAAAAATCGATTCTACACC
Source organism: Bactrocera neohumeralis (assembly GCF_024586455.1). NCBI lineage: Eukaryota > Metazoa > Arthropoda > Insecta > Diptera > Tephritidae > Bactrocera > Bactrocera neohumeralis. The sequence goes on along the minus strand of NW_026093344.1, from coordinate 1,582 downwards.
TTAATATAAGATTGTGAAATTGATCCAAATACACTGTCGCTATTGCTATACGACAACTCTATGACAACTCCAATAACATAAAACGGCTAATTTGCATAAATATGTAAAGTTCATATTTTTACGCAACTTGATATCGATTGCTTAATGTGTATGTACCAAAAAATTCAATTCTACACCTTAATTTAAGATTGTGAAGCTGTTCCAAATACACTGTCGCTATGGCTATACGACAACTCTATGACAACTCCAATAACATCAAAACGGGTAATTAGCAAAAATATGTGAAGTTCATATTTTTACGCTACCTGATATCGATTGCATATTGTGTATGTATCAAAAACTCGATTCTACACCTTAATATAAGATTGTGAAATTGATTCAAACACACTGTCGTTATGGCTATACGACAACTCTATGACAACTCCAATAACATCAAAACGGCTAATTAGCATAAATATGTAAAATTCATATTTTTACGCAACTTGATATCGATTGCATAATGTGTATGTACCAAAAAATCGGTTCTACACCTTAATATAAGATTGTGAAATTTCTCCAAAGACACTCTCGCTATGGCTATACGACAACTCTATGACAACTCCAATAACATCAAAACGGCTAATTAACAGAAATATGTATAGTTAATATTTTTACGAAACTTGATATCGATTGCTTAATGAGTATGTATCAAAAAATCGATTCTACACCGTAACTTAAGATTGTGAAATTGCTCCAAATACACTGTCGTTGTGGCTATACGACAACTCTATGACAACTCCAATAACATCAAAACGGCGAATTAGCATAAATATGTAAAGTTCATATTCTTACGCATCTTGATATCGTTTGCATAATATGTATGCACCAAAAAACCAATTCTACACCTTAATATAAGATTGTGAAATTGCTCCAAATACACTGTCGTTATGGCTAACCGACAACTCTATGACAACTCCAATAACATCAAAACAGCTAATTAGCATAAATATGTAAAGTTCATATTTTTACGCAACTTGATAACGATTGCTTAATGTGTATGTATCAAAAAATCGATTCTACACCGTATTTTAAGATTGTGAAGTTGCTCCAAATGCACTGTCGTTATGGCTATACGACAACTCTATGACAACTCCAATAACATCAAAACAGCTAGTTAGCATAAATATGTAAAGTTCATATTTTTACGCAACTTGATATCGATTGCATAATGTGTATGTATCAAAAAATCAATTCTACACCTTAATGTAAGATTTTGAAATTGTTCCAAATACACTGTCGCTATTGACAACTCTATGACAACCCAATAACATCAAACGGCTAATTAACAAAAATATGTAAAGTTCATATTTTTACGCATCCTGATATCGATTGCTTAATGTGTACATATGTACCAAAAAATTGATTCTACATACACCTTAATATAAGATTGTGAAATTGATCCAAATACACTGTCGCTATGGCTATACGACAACTCCATGAAAACTCCAATAACATCAAAACGGCTAATTAAAATAAATATGTAAAGTTCATATTTTTACGCAACTTGATAATGATTGCTTAATGTGTATGTACCAAAAATCGA
>NW_026093343.1:0-6091 GCF_024586455.1 Bactrocera neohumeralis | reverse complement strand
GCCAACGTTTGCGTGACCGGTATCTGCAGCGAGGATACCGGTATTTGCGTTTGTGAGGTCGGTACCTGCAACAGAGGTACAGGGAATTGCATTTGCGTGGTTGGTACACCTGCAATGGGGTACTGCTGATTGCACGGTGTACGTTCGAGGATGCGAAAGTGCATTTGTATCCAATGGTGACGAAATGCGTTGTGGTACAAAGTTCTGAAGATGTTTGCAGCAACCTTTGCCGCAGTTCTATTTCGCGAATTGTCTTTTCTAACTCAGCAACTCGTTCTAACAATACCGAACTAGCACTTTCGTAATGCTCCCGTTATGTTTATACCTCTCGAGACGATTTATGAGCGTATTTTGTTACCACTACAGGCGAGTCCTGCATCTCACACATTTGTCTTAGATCAACGACGTTTTATTGCGTAAATTTTCCATTCTCACGTTTTATTTTTGCTACCGATGTGCAACGAGTTAAAGTTTTACGATATCAGCGAGCAAAGTACGATTACGCGCTGAATAATAAACGAGCGTAGAAAACAAACACACACGATTAATTTTCGTTGTATTCGTTTATGTTGTGACTACGGCACAACACATTCCAAATGACATAGGCGAATCAATGGAACTCGTAGAACGTTAAAAAAATTATGCGAGCGTATGGCTGTGTGGGAAACGTACGTGAGAAAATTTTGCATTGTTCTCCGTGTTGTTGTATAAGCGACGATTTACGAATATGTGGCGACAATGTGATAGACGATCGTTGTATTCTTTTTCGTTAACGATATGTGTGCATGCGTGAGTGGAATAACCACACTTCAATTTTTAGCGAGTGTTGTTCAGCTTATTCTGCTGAATGAAGAGCGACGAAGCGAAAGAAAATGATGGATAACGAACTCTCTGAACTTGTGAGAAGCAACGAGACAATTTTAAATTAACGGCAAATAATTTCACAACGAATGTTCCTGGAGCCCCGATTTCCAAGAAATCTGCCAAAGCGGAGTCTCAACTTTGGGAATTTTCTACGCATTTAAGAATTTTTTTCACAAATGCGACTTTACGTTTGTACGCGTAGATTTTAATCTCACTTCTGAGGCTGTCAGGAGACCTCTTTGAGTTTTTAATATTACACAAATGGTTTATTTAATTCTTTAAAAGAAATGTTTTACAAAGTTTTGGAAATTAAAACTAACAAAATAGATTTCGCTGCTCTCCACTTCTGTGCATGCAACTGATGGCACTCGACGACACTCTTCATGTACAGATGCCACCCTTGGCTATTGTATTTTGTACACAGGTTGCCAGATTGTTGACACTATTTTCAGAGGCCATACTCCGAAAAAAAAAAGATAGTCTGGGACCACCTGTCGCTGTGTATGTTCAGTCACTAGCTTTAATGCTTAACTTAAAAACAAAATGGTTGGCAATGCCAGAACTGAAAGAATAGAGAACAGCTGATGCTTGTGTTTTTGATGGTTGGCAATGCACAAACCAAAGGAAACAAGGAGGGGAACAGCTGATCGATCAAAATAACAACGGCAGAAAAAGGAAAAATACAATTAACTGCACGTTTGTTATAAGGGGAAAAAATCAAACAATTTTTGCAAATAGGAAAAACACAAAAGGTATGTGCGATTGATTATATATAAGTATAAATCAAAGTGTACTTATCTAATCCCGTAGGTCTGGTATCCACTTGGGTGGTTAATCCTCCCGGAACGTCCCACAAAACCTACTTCATACAATATAAAAAAATCTAGAAATTTACTAAGAAATTCGAGAACACAGTAAAAACACGCCTACTTCACACGTATGCACTAAAATGTTAACTCGGCTATAATCGCTTAAGCGGTGACTACGCCAATAACGAAGAAGAAGATTTCTGCTTTTTGGTTTCTTTCTTGGACGAGTTTGACACTCTTAGGATAAGAAAATGCTTTCACCGTTTTGGATTTCCCTGGCGTGATTTTCTGAATGTCACCGCGAGAAGATGTGAATTATGAATGTTTGATAAATCACAACTATCCTAAACAAATCCAACGTGGAAATTAGAAAAATCGATAGGCATACATGAACATGTGGATGATTCACATGAAAATATTTTTAAATACGTTACGAGAAAGTAAAAATCTCCAAGGAACTTCTCTAAGTGAAAGTGAAGATGACTGCACCGAAAACTAGAATCTTCCCACTGCAAAGAAGGCTTTACCAAACATTAATGAAGTCATTATTTATGTATAATCACATCAACAAACTTTTTACCGGAGCTTTTAAAGTTAAAATGAAAAATAGAACAAAATGTAAGCTTTTCAAAATTAAAACAAACTGAAATAGATGCATATTTTTCTAAAATGTGTACGTATACATATACGTATATATATTCTAGAATGTGTTATTTTATGTTTTTTATTGTTTATTGAATTCAATTGAATTATACCCAGTTTTTAAAATAAAGTCAATAAAATGATAAATAAAAGAATAATTTCTTTATAAATGGGAAAAGTGCTGAACCGCAGGGGTCCAGTTTAGACAGGTTTTAGAGCACAAAGGTTATACCTTCCTTCAACAACTAAATAAAATCCGGTAAAAAGAAAACGAAATACGCGTTCGTTATTTGATATAACGAAATGCAATTTTATTTATCTTAAGGGATTTTACACGTTTCACACGTTGTCAGTACACTGAGAGAAATTTGTTTCTCATATCTAAATGAACGGATATTTTAAGCAATTTAAATCAACACAGTATCTAAAAGTACAAAAATGATTTCTGAACGAAAGAGTCCATGCACACCTGCAGAAGCTATACGCTCAAACCAAGGTGCTACAATGCAAAAAAGGGTGAAAGATGTTTCATATTCTAAGTTCATTTTCTGAGAGTAACAATTTAATTCGATACTGCAATAGATTTTAATTTTTACCAATTCAAGATAGTTCTGAATCGGTATTAGAAATCAAAAACAAAATCATGGCAATTTCTTGGTACGTCTCCAAGCTGCGTATGACGCAATTCTAGAATCTGACGAATCAGTTCCACATAAAATTTTTAAGTCCGCATACGCCAAATATGAAAACTGCTTAGACCAGTACGAAGAAAACGAAAGCTATGTTCTACGATCAATTGAATTAATTATGGTAATTGCACCTACTCCACAAACAAGAGTAGAGCTGCCACAAATTCAAAGCCAAGAGGCGAGTTCAGGCATTCACCACAAGGTGCCTGCACTGAAATTTTCATGGTGGTTATGAACAATGGCCATGAACCTAAACCATCCGAAATTATCACAAGCACAAAATTGTGTCATCACTGATACAAAACAAAAAGGTCAGCCAGGTGTAATAGTCAACAGTACACTCTTAATGACGAAAATTTCAATTTTGCTTGGGAAGCTCTAAAGAACGATACGAGAATGAAAGAATATTGGTCGCCAAACAAGTGACCTTATTAATGATTTTACCAAAATCCAGAAAGAAACAAGTGAAGAGTTTATAAACTTCAACTCCACTGTTTCAAATTGTTTGTCGGGTTTATCGACACAGAATATTCCCACAGAAAATTGTGACCCACCTGGTAAATATATGCACATCTGTATTACTAGAAAAATGTCCAAAAAGTGACAGTAAATGAAAAAATTTCTTACTACCCCATATGAAAATTGCAGAAAGTTTAGATAAAAGCTGTCAGAACGAAAACGTTAAAAAAAGCTCAATAAAACCTTCAATATACCCTAAGCTAGTAGCAACAATAATTTAGATAGAAGCTTTTTTAAACATCAGTCGTTCACATCCGACCAATATCAACAAACGTTATGCGAACTGTGTAACGGAGAGCACAAGACTGCAATCTTGCGAGAAGTTTTAAAATTAAATGTGAACGAAAGAAACAACTTCGTAAGAACGAAAAGATTTTGTACCAACTGTTTGTTATAAAGCATACGCTCAAAGATTGCGAAATTTTAAATGCGTTTATTGTCATAAACGACACAACCAATGCCTCATATTACAAATTTTTCCAATTCCGCTTAAAATAACACTAGTGTTAAAGAGCTGCGGGTTAATTGCAACAACAAAATCCCAAAAAAATTGCCAAGAAGGACTATACTGCTGAAAGGCATTAAAACTCAGATGCTTCACAGTGAAAAACCAAAGCAGGCATTATTACCACGGTAGTGGTCTTCATTGAGCACCTGTTTAAACTTAGGCCTTAATAGACCAACAAAGTAGGCTACAACTGCCAACAGAAGTAACCAATTTTGAAATCACGAGAATGGGCGGAAGAGTAGTCCAAACTCAAACTAAATCTGCCTCATTACGGTTATTTCCATGCGGTTAAGCGAATAGCGCAGGAGCTATTGTCTTACCACGCAACTAACAAATATGCTTTCAAACTATCATGTAAATAGCAAGCATTGGCAAACGGTTTCACACCTTGTTAGCAGACCCAACTGCAACACTCCCGCTAAAATAGACATTCACACCACAAATAATACTCGGAAGGTGTTGAGAAAATTTCGAAAACTATTCTGGCACAAAAATACCATTTTCGGTTGGATACTAAGTGGACTAGTTGCAGAACTGGAGTTATAAAAACTACTTAAAAAAGGCGAGCATTTAGACCACAAGGAGGAAGTCAGCCATGGCGAAGAAATTATAAAAAGCAAGTACTATTCATTTTACCTGCCACATCATGCAGTAATAAAGCCAGACAAAAACAAGAAAGATAGGCTATTTATTTTATACTCTTGCAACTTTGGAAGAATTAAGGACAAAGAAATACCTAAAGATGTAAACATCAACCAGAAGATCGGAATCTAAGAAACTTTATATATATATATATATATAACTCATACACTGGCCGATAAATTCGACATAAGATTTGTTAGAAAAACGAGAGTACCTCATACAATCCCCAATCATATGGAGCAAAAGTCAGCCGAATGTTCGAATATTCTGGTAATGGTCATAAAGGGGGCTGGACCAAGTTTTCGCTCAAATTTATTCTTTTTAAGCACAAAGATAAAACTGTCATGATTAAAACACGCTTTCCTATTTCATTAAGATAACTCAAATATTGGATGATATACTCAGCATAAAGTCAATTGGAAGTTCGAAAATCTTTATATTAGGTATATGGGGACTCAGGGAAGTATTGTTTCCCGATGACCAATTTGGCATGCAGACATATCATTATCAGAAGGATTACCCCGACTTTAAATAATATATCTCAATAGATTGACCGATATTTTCGATCAAAAGTCAACTAGAGATAATGGGGTCCACATTTCGGTATTTAGGGGCTGAACAATTTTGGTTGATTTAAACAATTTTGGTCAAAAGTGCCCTACTAGAATTACTACTGCAAAATTTTATTTCGTTATGTTAATTAATTTTTAATTTGTGTACTGTAAAGTAAAAGAATTAAATGGAATTTCAAATTGTGTTATTTGAGAAGAAGGCGAGGTTGTAGTCCGATTTTGCCCATTTTCACACTGTAACATAGGGATATTCTGCAATTGATATGTATAAGGTGCTATCCAAATTAAAGAGGTCTTTTTTGAATCAGCGTTCACGGCACCATCTATATGTCGACTGGTGCGTTAGAATTGCCATCTTTATCGATTGTGAGTTCATGACATTTCATTGAATGGAAGTGAAGTTATTGCGTTTTAGGTATCAGTTTATTTGTGCTTTTGGTGCCAAAATGAGCTTCGAACAAAGAGCCAACATTAAATTTTGTTTTAAAATTGGTAAAACTTTTACTGAAACGTTTTCAATTGATGAAACAAGTTTATGGCGATGATTGCCTATCTTGTAGCAGAGTGCACGAGTGGTTTCAACGTCTTCAAAGTGGTCGTGAGGACATAACTGACGAACACCAAAACATTCGTTCGACATGCTTTCGGAAAAGCAAAAAGCTGTATTGAAGCAGAAGGAGACCATTTGGAATAAAATACAATTGATTTTGCCGAAAAAAACCATTTGTTCTGTTTTTTTTTTTAAGTCCTGTTTACTTTGGAACGCACCTTGTACTAAATTTATCGAAATCGGTTTTGTTTCCCCAAGTATGGGTTTTTAAAAATGGGCGGTTCCCCCCATCGCCC
>NW_026093342.1:0-5712 GCF_024586455.1 Bactrocera neohumeralis | reverse complement strand
AATAATGCCAGCCTGGAAATCCAACGCAGAATAACTCTTGCTCTTGTTACTTCGGACTGAGTAGACAATTGAGAAGCAAAGTCCTCTCTCGACAAACAAAAACCAAACTCTATAAGTCACTCATAATTCCCGTCCTACTACATGGTGCAGAGGCTTGGACGACATGAGTCGGCGTTGCGAGTTTCGAGAGAAATGTTCTCCTTTGCGCGTTACGGCGAATATCGAACATTGAAGACATAGTCCAGCAAATTAAAGACAGCGGCTACGCTGGCTAGGTCATGTTGTCCGAATGGACGAAAAAACTCCAGCTCTGAAAGGGTTCGACATAGTACCCGCCGGGGGAAGCAGAGGAAGAGGAAGACCTCCACTCCGTTGGATGGACCAAGTGGAGAAGGACCTGGCTTCGCTTGGACTATCCAATTGGAGCCACGTAGCGAAAAGAAGAAGCAACTGGCGCGCTGTTGCCTCGGCTATAATCGCGTGTTCCTATGCCAATCAAGAGGAAAGAAGATGCGCGAGAAGATGCCGCTAAGAGTAGCTCCGTGACGAAGAGTGCAAGTTATCAGAAATATAGTTAAGTGACAGAAGGTTTGGAATTTTAAGCAAAATATCCAATTTCCTGGGAGTTTGGATAGCAACTTTCGCCGTAATGCACCTGCAAGTTATGACCACGAGTTCTATTTAAAAAAAACAAAAAATAAAAAACCGTTGGTGTTCTACAATGAGAGCCGCTCGATGAACACCTAAGGCAACCAATGTCTTCCTCATCCTCTTCTCAACATTGGACTTTCATAATGTTCTATGAAGGATGAGTGCCCAAGTTACCTTTTCGACAGGTGAAGTCGAGAGATTCCAATGCGAGAAAGAATGCATACAAAATTTATAACTCCTGGAAAAAAAGTTTTATTCGTATTGATAGCTAAGCCACTTCTTTTCGTCCTGCTTAAGCTCACATTCAGGAACCCTTGTTTGAACTAGAAAACGGTATCAAGGAATTCCCGTTTAGTCTGCACGGACTATCAGCCGATAGGCTTTTGAAATAGGCCTACGTTTCGATACAATTTTTATGAAACGATTTGTCCTTTTCCTCAGATTCGACGGTTTATTTTCAGCCCAGCATTTTTTTGACGTATGTACCATGCCATAACATTATTTTATTCAAAAAGTATGACTAGCATAAATGTAATCTATCCACTCAAAAATAAGGTGATCTCAAAACTGCTCACAGCAGTCGCCTGAGTCTGCATCTGTTGTTACTGGTTTTGTGGTGCTTAAAAGTCGACATTTATTGCAAACTTCATATATTTTGGAAAACCTTTCCGACATTCAGGCATAAATTTTCCAACTGGTAAACAATTAACTACAAACTGACTCACAATACTCGTGTTTGAATACTTATACATTGGCATTATGATCCTAAAGTGTGCGATAGTTTTGTTTACATAATGATTTCCTGAAATAAATGCGACAGGGTAAAGGTTATACTTGTACTAATGCACTAGAATTTTCCCAATGACGAATGGAATTGATCTCAATATTATTGTGCAAAGCTCTTAAAAAATTACACGAGAAATACTGAAAAAGATCGATATAAACTTAGATGCTGAAATTGTACAGATTAGACCGCAAGTAGGCCCACCTCATTTAGCTTCAATTTAGCCTATTACAATAAGTAGAGATATGAAAATTGCAAAAATATTTTTGATATGTTTCTTCAAAATTTGTTATAAAAATAATTGTTGAAGATTGTGTGCTTGGTTTTGGAAATGAGGTTTCATGGATATTATGTTATAGTGTACGTATAGTGTTTCACAGTAAAGAGCTACAAAAGTAGACCAATAGGGACAGTGAACGACGCCATCATGGAAAGATATAAGATCCAATAACGAGTCGAAATTAATAAAATTTGCTACCGAAATTCGAAGTCAGTGGCCTCACCTTTAAGAGCGCTACGTCCTATGTATGATCGTCATAATCGAAGACCCCAATCAGCCGCCCACACGTCGTTCTCAAGCATTGGGCATCTCTGTGACGTCGTTGTGGCGAATTTTGCGAAAAGATCTTGGCCTACATCCTTACAAGATCAAATTGACGCAAGAACTGAAGCCGCTTGACCACCAGAATCGTCGTATGTTCGTGAATTTGGCAGAGCAACAACTTATCTGGATTTTACTCAAAAAATCTTCTTCAGCGATGAGGCTCATTTCTAGAAAAATTGGGTTGGTTTGCAGTGCGGCTTATAGGCCGGCGGCGTCATGCTCAAGACCGGCACATTACAGTGAATGGGAATCGCTACCGCTCGATGTTAACCCAATATTTTTGGCCCGAATTGGATGGTATCGACTTGGACAATCTGTGGATCCAATAAGACCATGAAATTTCTAAATTGGACAGGCGGATCACGGTGTGATGGAATGCTTATATTTTAGGTAAGATCGCCAAGATCAGCTTGATTTTTACTTATACGGTCTCCAAAGAACTGCAGGACGGCTGTTGGCCTAATGAGCCGGATGATCATAAATAACGACGATACATGCATAAAGTGCGAGGACTCCCCCCATGCTTCTGACCAGCCTTATGAGCTTTGCAATTCATGAGAATAGATGAAGTATTCACTTTAGATATCAATTCGCTCTTAAAGTTCGCAAAAATCATCTCTCTCTCTCTCTCTCTCGCTCTCCCAAAGGCTTCCATATTGGAGTAGAGTAAAGTAATTAGATAGTAAAAAAGTATTAAATATTAACGCGTACATTAAAATGTACAAGTGTTTCAAATTCAATCGACGACTTGCATATACATTGTATAGAAGGCTATATTTCTTGCTAATTGATAAGCACTTTCCTTTCCATTAATCACTCCATTTACATAAAGTATGCGCATGAGTACATAATATGTATATTTGTACGTATGTATGTAGATTTGAAACTAAATTGTGTTCAGATGAATGAAACATAACATTTATTCCTTATGTCAGTTGAATGAACTCTCAATTTTCTGTGAAAAATTTTTGTGTTCATTAAGGCTTACAAAACATATGTGATTATATAGTAGGGTTTCCATTTTACTGTGAGAAACGAAGTGTCTATTAAAATTATACAAATTAAGTGTGGAGAATATTTGGCATATCTATAAGGGAACATACCTTATATATGTAAAGGGTGATCTTAGTAGAGATACATTTTTCAAAGCCTTTTTTGACAGATCCCGTATGAGTCGTGTCAAATTGTCATGTTAGTTTTCTTTAGTATTGTTTTTGGCATTTGTCATGGAGAGACTTACGCCTGAACAAAGTTTACAAATCGTTCAACTTTATTACGAAAATTAACTTTCTGCAAAAAATGTGTTTCGCACACTTCGCTCAACTTATGATCAACATAATCGGACTACTGACACCCGGCATACTTTATTGGAATATTTCACCGAATCGGCCACGTCCAGCACGCAGTGAAGACAATATAGCAGCTGTAGCTGAGAGTGCACACGACGAAGACCGTGGCGAGTCGATCCAGACGCCGTTCGCAACAACTCGGACGGAGATATGGAACGACTTGGCACATTTTACGTCGAGATCTCAAATGAAACCGTACCAAATACAGCTTTGTGCAAGAACTGAAACCGCTTGACCTTCCTAAGTGACATCGCCGCCTAGAAAACTTTTGAAAAAAAGATCCGACGTTTTCGAGCCAAATTTTGTCCAGCGATGAGGCCCATTTCTGGCTCAATGGGTATGTAAACATGTAAAATCGCCGCATTCGGGACAAACATTCCCCATTAAATTTGAAATGTCTATGTATTTTCTTTAAAAAGTAGAGAACCTCAAAATACATTTCCAGCGAACACTTCTTAAGATCTGAGAACAGAAAATAGTCGCTGGGAGCCAGATCTGGAGAATACCGTGAGTGCGGAAATAATTCGAATCCCAGTTCTCGGATTTTTTATCTGACTTGTGACATGGTTCGTTATCTTGGTAAAACAACTCTTCCATTTTTCTTGTTGTCGTTGTTCGATAATTTCGTTCTTCAAACAGTTGACGCTATCTTAACATGCGCTGTTGATGGTCATTTCTTTTTAAAGGTAGCCAATCAAACTTATTCCATGCGCATCCCAAAATACAGAGGCCATAAGCTTGCCAGCCGACTGTTCCGTTTCCATGCTTTGTGGCGGGTTCGTCGTATGCAATCCTCTCAGATGATTGTCGATTGAACAGCGGAGTGAAATGATGAAGCCATTTTTCTTCCGCCGTCACATATCGATGCAAAAAATCGGGTTTATTAAACTTGGACATCTCCAAACACTGCTCCGAATCGTCAACTCGTAGTTGTTTTTGTTTAATAGTGAGGTCGCGTGGCATCCACTTTGCACCAGAGCTTTCTCATGACCTATTATGCGTGTATGATATTATGTACATGTTCAGTTGGTATCTTTAGAGTGTCTGATATATCAAATAACTCCACTTTTCGGTCATTCAAAATTATTTTCTAAACTTTTTTGTATGTTTCGTCGGTAACAAACTTTGTTGGCCGCCCATCTGTGTTCACCGTCTTGGTCTCATTTCCCCCACTTCTAAACTTAGCATACCAATCCTTTCTGCTTGATTTTCTTGGAGCAATGTCCAAAGAGAGTATTATAGTTTTTGTTCACATAACAGTTGTTTGTAAGTCCTAAAACTAAAAAAGTTAGATATAGGGTTATATATACCAAAGTGATCAGGGTGACGAGTAGAGTTGAAATCCGGATGTCTGTCTGTCCGTCCGTCCGTCTGTAACTTGAGTAAAAAGTGAGATATCATGATGAAACTTGGTACGTATTTCTTGGCTCCATAAGAAGGTTAAGTTCGAAGATGGGCAAAATCGGCCCACTGCCACGCCCACAAAATGGCGGAAACCGAAAACCTATAAAGTGTCTTAACTAAGCCATAAATAAAGATAATAAAGTGAAATTTGGCACAAAGAATCGCATTAGGGAGGGCATATTTGGACGTAATTTTTTTGGAAAAGTGGGCGTGGCCCCGCCCCTCGGAAACTACTATAGCTATGTCAACCAAACTCTATAGAATCGTTTCCTTCAGGCATTTCCATATACAGTTCAAAAATGGAAGAAATCGGATAATAACCACGCCCACCTCCCATACAAAGGTTATGTTGAAAATCACTAAAAGTGCGTTAACCGACTAACAAAAAACGTCAGAAACACTAAATTTTACGGAAAGAAATGGCAGAAGGAAGCTGCCCAGGCTTTTTAAAAAATTGAAAATGGGCGTGGCGTCGCCCCTTATGGACCAAAACCATATCTCAGGAACTACTCGACCGATTTCAATGAAATTCGGTATATAATATTTTCTTAACACCCTGATGACATGTACGAAATATAGGCGAAATCGGTTCACAACCACGCCTTCTTCCAATATAACGCTATGTTGAATTCCATCTGATGCCTTCTCTGTATAATATATACATTCGGAACCAATGATGATAGCGGAATAAAACTTTACACAAATACGGTATTTGAGCTGAGGTAACCCTTGGAAAAATTGTCGTGATCGGACTATAACTTTTCAAGGGCCCTGATATCGAACACGAAGAACTCAGTGCCTAACCTAACTAACCTAATTTTCACCGAAAATATCGGTAAATCTCTCAGATATTTTCATGTAATTCAGAGTGCATCATTTTTATACTCTCGCAATAAAGTTGCTAATAACGGTATCTCGAT
>NW_026093341.1:0-7308 GCF_024586455.1 Bactrocera neohumeralis | reverse complement strand
GTTAAATTAGCTTAAATATGTTAAATTAATGATTTGCAGCAACTCAATATCGTTTGCTAAATGTGTACATACAAGAAAATTAACCTTATATCTAAATGTAAAATTGTGGAATTCTTCCAAATGCACTGCCGTTATGGCCTTATGTCAGCTTCAGTAAGATGAAGAAGTTAAATTAGCTTAAATATGTTAAATTAATGATTTGCAGCAACTCAATATCGTTTGCTAAATGTGTATATACAAGAAAATCGACTTTATATCTAAATGTAAAATTGTGGAATTCTTCCAAATGCACTGCCGTTATGGCTTTATGTCCACTTCAGTAAGATGCAGAAGGTTAATTAACTTAAATAAGTGAAGTAAATGATTTGAAGCAACTCATTGTCGATTGCTAAATGTGTATATATAAGAAAATCGAATTTATACCTCAACATAAGATTGTGGAATTCTTCCAAATAAACTGCCATTATGGCTTTATGTCCACTTCAGTAAGATGAAGAGGGTTAATTAACTTAAATAAGTGAAATAAATGATTTGAAGCAACTCAATACCGATTGCTAAATGTGTATATACAAGAAAATCGACTTTATATCTAAATATTAGATTGTGGAATTCTTGCAAATGCACTGCCGTAATGACTTTATGTCAACTTCAGTAAGATGAAGAAGGTTAATTAACTTAAATATATTAAATTAATGATTTACAGCAACTCAATATGGATTGCTAAATGTGTATATACAAGAAAATTGACTTTATATCTTATTATAAGATTGTGGAATTCTTCCAAATGCACTGCCGTTATGGTCTTTATGTCACTTCAGTAAGATGAAGAAGGTATAATTAACTTAAATATGTTAAATTAATGATTTGCAGCAACTCAATATCGATTGCTAAATGTGTATATACAAGAAAATCGACTTTATAATCTGAATATAAGATTGTGGAATTCTTCCAAATGCACTGCCGTTATGGCTTTATGTCAACTTCAGTAAGATGAAGAAGGTAAATTAACTTAAATATGTTAAATTAATGATTTGCAGCAACTCAATATCGATTGCTAAATGTGTATATACAAGAAAATTGACTTTATATCTCAATATAAGATTGTGGAATTCTTCCAAATGCACTGCCGTTATGGCTTTATGTCTCCTTCAGTAAGATGAAGAAGGTAAGTAATTAATTTAAATATATTAAAATTAATGATTTGAAGCAACTCAATATCGAAAATATAAATAAAAAATTAATATGGATTGTGATTTTCCACAGCAACTCAATATCCACTCTCATTAAAAAGGTACTAAATGAACAGTGTAAATGTTATATATAATTTTGAAAATCACTTTATATTTAACAATGAAAAAATTTGACTTTATACCTGAAAATTTTGAAAAACTTCCAAATGCACTGCCGTTATGGCTTTATGTCCACTTCAGTAATATGAAGAAGGTAAATTAATTTAAAGATGTTAAATTAATGATTTAAAGCAACTCAAGATCGATTGCTAAATGTGTATATACAAAAAAATCGACTTTATACCTTAATATAAGATTGTGGAATTCTTCCAAATGCACTGCTCGTTATGGCTTTATGTCAACTTCAGTAAGATGAAGAAGGTCAATTAACTTAAATATGTTAAATTAATGATTTGCAGCAACTCAATATCGATTGCTAAATGTGTATATACAAGAAAATCGACTTTATACCTCAATATAAGATTGTGAAATTCTTCCAAATGCACTGCCGTTATGGCTTTATGTCCACTTCAGTAAGGTGAAGAAGGTAAATTAACTTAAATTTGTTAAACTAATGACTTACAGCAACTCAATATCGATTGCTAAATAAGTATATATACAAGAAAATTACTTTATATCTTAAATTATAAAAGATAGGAATTCTTCCAAATACTGCCGTTATGAAAATTACAACTTCAGTAAGATGAAGAAACGTATATTAAATCTTAAACTATACGTTTGTTTTAAAATGATTTGACCAACTCAATATCGATTGGCCCGTTATATACAAAAAATTTTGTCACAATATAAGATTGTAGAATTCTTCCAAATGCACTGCCGTTATGGCTTTATGTCCAACTTCAGTAAGATGAAGAAGTTAAATTAACTTAAATATGTTAAATTAATGATTTGCAGCAACTCAATATCGATTGCCAAGTGTGTATATACAAGAAAATCGACTTTATATCTAAATATAAGATTGTGGAATTCTTTCAAATGCACTGCCGTTATGGCTTTATGTCCACCTTCAGTAAGATGAAGAAGGTTAATTAACTTAAATAAGTGAAGTAAATGATTTGAGGCAACTCAATATCGATTGCTAAATGTGTATATACAAGAAAATTGACTTTATACCTTAATATAAGATTGTGGAATTCTTCCAAATGCACTGCCGTTTTAGCTTTATGTCCACTTCAGGAAGATGAAGAAGGTAAATTAACTTAAATATGTTAAACTAGTGATTTGAAGCAACTCAATATCGATTGCTAAATGTATATATACAATAAAAACAACTTTAAACCTTAATATAAGATTGCGGAGTTCTTCCAAATGCACTGCCGTTATGGCTTTATGTCAGCTTCAGTAAGATGAAGAAGGTCAATTAACTTAAATAAGTGAAGTAAATGATTTGAAGCAACTCAATGTCGATTGCTAAATGTGTATATACAAAAAAATCGACTTTATACCTTAATATAAGATTGTGGAATTCTTCCAAATGCACTGCCGTTATGGCTATATGTCCACTTCAGTAAGATGAAGCAGGTTAATTAACTTAAATATGTTAAACTAATGATTTGAAGCAACTCAATAT
The DNA here is from genome assembly GCF_024586455.1 of Bactrocera neohumeralis. Taxonomy (NCBI): domain Eukaryota; kingdom Metazoa; phylum Arthropoda; class Insecta; order Diptera; family Tephritidae; genus Bactrocera; species Bactrocera neohumeralis. The sequence goes on along the minus strand of NW_026093341.1, from coordinate 4,488 downwards.
CGATTGCTAAATGTGTATATACAAGAAAATCGACTTTATACCTTAATATAAGATTGTGGAATTCTTCCAAATGCACTGCCGTTATGGCTTTATGTCCACTTCAGTAAGATGAAGAAGGTAAATTAACTTAAATAAGTTAAACTAATGATTTAAAGCAACTCAATATCGACTGCTATATGTGTATATACAAGAAAATCGACTTTATACCTCAATATAAGATTGTGGAATTCTTCCAAATGCACTGCCATTATGGCTTTATGTCCACTTCAGTAAGATGAAGAAGGTTAGTTAACTTAAATAAGTGAAGTAAATGATTTGAATCAACCCAATATCGATTGCTAAATGTGTATATACAAGAAAATCGACTTTATACCTCAATATAAGATTGTGAAATTCTTCCAAATGCACTGCCGTTATGGCTATATATCCACTTCAGTAAGGTGAAAAAGGTAAATTAACTTAAATATGTTAAACTTATGAGTTACAGCAACTCAATGTCGATTGCTAAATTTGAATATACAAGAAAATCGACTTTATATCTCAATATAAGATTGTGGAATTTTTCCAAATGCACTGCCATTATGGCTTTATGTCCACTTTCGTAAGATGAAGAAGGTTAATTAACTTAAATAAGTGAAGTAAATGATTTGAAGCAACTCATTGTCGAATGCTAAATGTGTATATAAGGGAAAACTGACTTTATACCTAAATATAAGATTGTGGAATTTTTCCAAATGCACTGCCATTATGGCTTTATGTCCACTTCAGTAAAATGAAGAAGGTTAATTAACTTAAATAAGTGAAGTAAATGATTTGAAGCAACTCAATATCGATTGCTAAATATGTATATACAAGAAAATCGACTTTATACCTTAATATAAGATTGTGGAATTCTTCCAAATTCACTGCCGTTATGGCTTTATATCCACTTCAGTAAGATGAAGAAGGTTAATTAACTTAAGTAAGTGAAGGAAATGATTTGAAGAAACTCAAAATCGATTGCTAAATGTGTATATACAAGAAAATCGACTTTATACCTCAATATAAAATTGTGGAATTCTTCCAAATGCACTGCCGTTATGGCTTTATGTTCACTTCAGTAAGATGAAGAAGGTTAATTAACTTAAATATGTTAAACTAATGATTTGAAGCAACTCAATATCGATTGCTAAATGTGTATATACAATAAAATCGACTTTATATCTCAATATAAGATTGTGGAATTCTTCCAAATGCACTGCCATTATGGCTTTATGTCAACTTCAGTAAGATGAAGAAGGTTAATTAACTTAAATAAGTGAAGTAAATGATTTGAAGCAACTCAATGTCGATCGCTAGAAGTGTATAGACAAGAAAATCGACTTTATACCTAAATATAAGATTGTGGAATTTTTCCAAATGCACCGCTGTTATGGCTTTATGTCCACTTCAGTAAAATGAAGAAGGTTAATTAACTTAAATAAGTTAAAGTAAAATGATTTGAAGCAACTCAATATCGATTGCTAAATGTGTATATACAAGAAAATCGACTTTATATCAAAATATAAGATTGTGGAATTCTTCCAAATGCACTGCCGTTATGGCTTTATGTCGACTTCAGTAAGATGAAGAAGGTAAATTAACTTAAATATGTTAAAATAATGATTTGAAGCAACTCAATATCGATTGCTAAATGTGTATATACAAGAAAATCGACTTTATATCTCAATATAAAATTGTGGAATTCTTCCAAATGCACTGCCGTTATGGCTTTATGTCCACTTCAGTAAGATGAAGAAGTTAAATTAACTTAAATATGTTAAATAAATGATTTGAAGCAACTCAGTATCGATCGCTAAATGTGTATAAACAAGAAAATCGAATTTATATCTAAATATAAGATTGTGGAATTTTTCCAAATGCACTGCCGTTATGGCTTTATGTCCACTTCAGTAAGATGAAGAAGGTTAATTAACTTAAATAAGTGAAGTAAATGATTTGAAGCAACTCAGTGTCGATTGCTAAATGTGTATATACAAGAAAATCGACTTTATATCTAAATAAGCGATTGTGGAATTCTTCCAAATGCCCTGCCGTTATGGCTTTATGCCAGCTTCAGTAAGATGAAGAAGGTAAATTTACTTAAATATGTTAAATTAATGATTTGCAGCAACTCAAAATCGATTGCTAAATGTGTATATACAAGAAAATTGACTTTATATCTTATTATAAGATTGTGGAATTCTTCCAAATGCACTGCCGTTATGGCTATATGTCCACTTCAGTAAGATGAAGAAGGTAAATTAACTTAAATATGTTAAATTAATGATTTGCAGCAACTCAAAATCGATTGCTAAATGTGTATATACAAGAAAATATTTATAGCTTAATATAAGAAATTCTTCCAAATTCAATTTCAACAATGTAAGACAAGTACAATTTAAAAAATAAGAAAATATTAAAGGTATGTATAACAATGTAGAATAATTTTTACAGTAACTCAATGATCACTATTGTTGACCCTCTCTCTATGGTTACAGGTGCGAACTTCTACTGAATTCTTCATCAAGGGAAGAATTTTTGCAGCAACTGATCAAAGATTTGCCTGCCGTTGCCAAGCATGATTTCTTAGCTAGATCGCAAGCAGCCTATTTCGAGGAAATGAAACGTAATGTAAATGAAGGAGAATTTATTGTGACTCTTGATTTTTCCGAAAATTATACTTGCCAAGTACAAGATGCCGTGCAGTCTCAACATTGGGCTAATGTTCAGGCAACTTTACATCCCTATGTAGTGTACTATAAAAAAAATAACGCGGTCAAAAATGAAAACTACGTCTTGATTTCTGAAAATTTGCACCATGATGCAAACGCGGTGCATTTATTTAACACGAAAGTCATCGCCTACTTGAAAAGCAAATTTGGTCAAACGAGTATCAAAAAAGTGATATATTTCTCCGATGGAGCCGGATCTCAATACAAAAATAAATTCAATTTGAGCAACTTGCTGCAACACAAAACAGATTTCAATGTTGTTGTTGTTGTTGTGTTCACAGAAAAATGCTGATAACTTTCCACGAAATTGAGTCCCCTAAAATTTTGTTTATTTGTAAGACGCGCAATTGAACACGTAACAGTTATTTGCAAGAAACGTAATTAAAAACGATTGAGAAGTTGTAAAAAAAATTATTTGTTTAAAAAAATTGTTTATAATTTCAACGAAATAATTCGGTTGGATTATATAACTGCAATATATGTCAATTAAACTTATTTTGTATCATTGTTACAACAAACCGAACACCGAGCTCGAATAAGTATCAACAAAATTAGTTTTTCTCTCGTAAATGCTGAAAAAATAAATTGTTAATATCTGCGTAGAAAATTATAATTTCACAAAACCAGCTGAAACGTGTTTTTATATACTCTAAATCTAATAAACTATACGTTTGTTTTAAAAGTTTTTGACCAACAAAAATAATGTGGCCCGTTTCAAAAATTTTGTCACATATAAGATTGTAGAATTCTTCCAAATGCACTGCGTTATGGCTATATGTCCACTTCAGTAAGATGAAGAAGTTAAATTAACTTAAATATGTTAAATTAATGATATGCAGCAACTCAATATCGTTTGCTAAATGTGTATATACAAGAAAATCGAATTTATATCTAAATATAAAATTGTGGAATTCTTTCAAATGCCCTGCCGATATGGCTTTATGTCCACTTCAGTAAGATGCAGAAGGTTAATTAACTTAAATAAGTGAAGTAAATGATTTGAGGCAACTCAGCGTCGATTGCAAAATGTGTATATACAAGAAAATTGACTTTATACCTCGATATAAGATTGTGGAATTCTTCCAAATGCACTGCCGTTATGGCTTTATGCCCACTTCAGTAAGATGAAGAAGGTAAATTAACTTAAATATGTTAAAAAAATGATTTACAGCAACTCAATATCGATTGCTAAATGTGTATATAAAACAAAATCGAATTTATATCTAAATATAACATTGAGGAATTCTTCCAAATGCACTGCCGTTATGGCCTTATGTCAGCTTCAGTAAGACGAAGAAGCATAATTAACTTAAATATGTTAAATTAATGGTTTGAAGCAACTCAATATCGATTGCTAAATGTGTATATATGTAAAAGAAATCGACTTTATACCTTAATATAAGATTGTGGAATTCTTCCAAATGCACTGTCGTTATGGCTATATGTCCACTTCAGTAAGATGAAGAAGGTAAATTAACTTAAATATGTTAAACTAATGACTTGCAGCAACTCAATATCGATTGCTAAATGTGTATATACAAGAAAATCGACTTTATACCTCAATATAAGATTGTGGAATTCTTCCAAATGCACTGCCGTTATGGCTTTATGTCCACTTCAGTAAGATGAAGAAGGTAAATTAACTTAACTATGTTAAATTAATGATTTGCAGCAACTCAATATCGTTTGCTAAATGTGTATATACAATAAACTTGACTTTATACCTCAATATAAG
>NW_026093340.1:0-5916 GCF_024586455.1 Bactrocera neohumeralis | reverse complement strand
TTTAGTCCGAATAAAACATTTGAAAATTTAAAGATGTCAATCCTAAAACTATTTAAAAGGGTTTTTTTCCATAAAGAAAAAAATTTTTTTTTCTTGGGGTTGGGGTTTTCACCTGGGGGGGTAAAAATGTTTTGACTTTTTTTTAGTTAACGCATTTTTAGTTTTTTAAACACAAACTCTTAAAATAAAGGGGGGCTTTGCTAAAACCCTGTTTTCAACATTTTAACACTGTGGGGGGAAACGAGGATTTGTCTAAAGAAAAAAGGGGGCCGGGAAAGGGGGGTTTGGGAAGGGAATCCAGCTTGCGGGGAGGACGATAAACAGACATTTTTCCTGTTTTCCCAACCGTCCCATCACCACACTTCCCCTAACTCGATTATTTTCGGGAATAAAAAAAGTTGGGGGAAAAAAAACCCTTATCCCTTTTGGCCTACTTTTTGGAAATAGATAACAAATCCATTTTATTGCTGGGAAATAGAATTTTTAAATTTTGGATTTTTGATCCAGCGCTGTTCCAACTTTTTTTATCCTTCCAAAAAGCAGGTTTTCTTGGGCCCAAAAAAAGACCAACCTTCTCATTCGACCCAAAATTTTCCGCCCGGATGGGGGACTTTTAAACTTTAGGAAATGAAGACAGTCATTTGGGGGGAAATTTGGGGAAAAACAGGGGATGTTTCTCGGGGGTACAGGGGTTTCACCCCAATCCCCAATTTCCCCTTATTTAAATTTGATGGGTTTCCACGCCTTTGATTTCCTACAAAACTTAGCAATTTAATTTCAGACGGTTGTCTGCCAAAAGATTTTATCATTACCCTTTTAACTAAAATTTTATAACCCGGGCAAACACTTCTTTTTGGGTTCGGGTTTTAGGAGTCCGATTGGGCCGGTCTATGGGAATGTTTCGGATTGGACTTGTATAACAAGGGAAAAAAACACCGGTTTTGGGCCAAAAACAGTAGAAAATCCCAAAAAAGTTTTGGCGTAATTTCCCCTTTTAAATGATTTTTTTTAAGGGGGCTTTCACTATTACAATGGTTTGATGCTTTCTTTTTAGATCGAGGGGTTTTACTTTTTGGGCCCTTCATCAGCCCGGGGACAAGACCCCTTGAAACCGGGAAAATTTTAAAAGGCCCAAAAATGGGGCCTTATTTTTTTCCCAGAAAAGATTTTTCCCCAGTTATATTTTTAATTAGTCACACTCTAATGTGTAAATTATCAAAGATTTTTAAAAACCCAAAAAACCCTTCCTACTTTTTAAATTGATTCCCCAACTTTTCAAGAGTTTTATAACAAATTTTTTATCCAAGCGAGATCTCGATTAACCCAAGTTTCCCCAATAAAATTTTAAAAAAAAATAAAAAAATAATGAGTCATAGCTGGAAATTTTCTTAACTTAAAACTGCTGTGAATCAATTTATTCTCAAAAGACTTGTTTTTTTTAAATTTTTTTATTAAAAAGTTTGTGGTTGATTTTCTTTTTTACAACGATTTTAAAAAAATTTAAGGGTTTTATTTTTTTTGATCTAAAAACCGAGCCAGAATTTTTTGAAAAATTTTTCGCCTTTTTTCCAAAGTTTTTGGAATTTTTTTTAGTTTTATTTTAAAAGGGAAGATTTTTAAAAAATAAAAAAGTTTTAATTTTTATCACTCCTGTTTATATTTGTAAAAATTGAGTATTTTTAAATTTAAGTATTTTCAAAAAATTTATTTACCCCCAAAGAATTTTAAAAGGGGGTTTTTTAAAATAATTGGGAATTTAAAAGTTTTTAATTTAATTTAATAGATATTTACCCCAAAGGTCCCAGTTTTTAAGGCCAACCCCAGAGGCAAACAAAGTGATTTTAATTTAAAACCTTTCACCCCCTTTTCCCAATTTTTTAAAAAGGAAAAATGTTTGAAAAAAATTTAGACGTTTGAGGTTCACCAGGGGGGAAAACTCCCCCAACCAAAAACCCTTAAATAAACTTTTCTGTCGGGGAACAACTGAAAATTTGGGTTGCATGAAAAAAAATTTTGGAAGTTCCCCAAGAAATTTTTAAAACGCCTAAAAATTTTTTTCCCCAAATCCAAATTAAAATTTTTAATAGTAATTAACAATTAATGGAAAAAGGGGCCCCAAAGGGGGTTTGGGGAAAATGGAAGGAAAGGACCAAAGCAAACGGCCGATTTAAATGGGAATGCGAGTGAGGTTTGTGTTTGGTGTGGGTTTAAAAGGGCGGGGAATTTGTTTGATTTTTTGAATAAAATTTAAACCATTTAAACCCTTTTTAAAAAATTCAAAAATTTTAAAGATGCACAAATTGAAATGCAATCCCAAAAATGAACCCCCCACAAACACAAACCCCCTTCACATAAAGGCCCCTAGGAAAAAAAGTTTAACCCCCTTCAGAAAACAATATCAAAAAAAAAAATTTTACACGAAAAGCCATAACCCAAATTGGGGAAGGAAAATGGGGGGAAATTTTAAAACCCCTGTACATGCTTTAACGGTATATATATATGATGCCTTTTGTAAAACAAATTTTTTTTAATAAAATATGCTTAAAGAATCGGGTTTTTTTGGGGTCAAAATTTTTAGAAAACCCTAAAAAGGGACGGGCTGGTTTTGAGACCGTACTAATTTTTTCCAATTTGAACTCACTGAAAAAATTAAAAAAAAGGGGAAATTTTGGGAATGTAAAAATTTAAATTTTTTTAATTTTGACCCCTTTTTTTTTAAATTTGAAAAAAGTCAAAATTTAAAAACTTAATTATTTCAATGCCGGGTTTATTAGTCACATTTTAAATATTTTATTTAAAATTTTTAGGTTATTAGTTTTAATACGGGGGTAAATCATGGGGTTCAGTTTAGTTTGGGGGAATTTATTCTTCATACAAGACGTCAATTTTTTGCAAGTTTTAAGGGGATTAGACATTTTGGGTTCTATTTCCTTTGGGTCCCTTGAACTGAAAAAGGAAAATTTTAATTTATTTAGGTTTGGAGTGGCCCGGCTTCTCCCAATTTTACTTTCCTAAGAACGTTAGATTTCACCACCCTAAAAGAAATTGTGTCTTTTTTTGGGGGCTTTAAATTTGTTTTTGGGTGATTTTAATTTATTAAAGGATTTCAACTACCCTTTTTTTTCCTTCTTTTCCCGGGGAAATTTTTAATATTTTTTTTTTGACTTTTTTCCCAAAAATTTGTTCGTTTTTTTGTTAGTTTGAGGGTTAAAGGAAAAAATTTTATATTCAATTGATTTTCAAATTTTTTAAGTTATAAAAGGAAAATACATATTTTATAAATCTATTTTTTTAATTTCAAGTGAGTTTGTCTTTTTTACTTCTTTCAGCATGGGCCCCTTTTTTTATGCTGGACCCCAAATTTCCCATTTGACTGAGAGCGCGGGTAAAAAATTTTTTTCCCAAAAATTTTTCCCGAAGAACAAAAGATTTTTTCCTTTATTCAATTTAAATAAGCAAACCCTTAAATTAAATTTAAAAATAAAAAAATTTGATTAAGAAAAATTTTGAGAAAAACCAGAAATTTTAAAGGGAAACCATATTTATCTTTTTTCCCCACTTTTGTTAGTCTAATGCTTATTTTTTATCTTATATTTTTTTTCCCCCGGATTTGAGGGAAAAATAAATTTGTCTAAAAAATTTTATAACATTTAGTTCCTCTTTTTAATTTACAAACCAATTTAATTTCAAAACAAAAGAGAAGATTAAGAAGATATTGAGATAAAATAAAAATTTTTAGTATTTTCCTAAAAATTTCTTTTTGGGAAAAAAGGGATTGGGGGAAATAAGTTTAAATTGGTAGATCAAAACCCAAAATTTTTTTTTATTAATGAAAATTGAAAACCCATTGAAAAAAAAAATTTTCAGACCTTTTAACACATTTAAAAGGTGTAATTGCCCCATTAACTGCCCCAGGTTCGGGCCAAAATCAATAATTTTTTTAGAACTCACCATGGCAAAAACCCTTTAGAAAAGCCCCAAAAAAAGAGGATCAAATTTTCCCAAATTCTACGGATTTAAAGGGCAAAAACCAATTTTGGGCCACTTTTACCCGAATTATATTTGGAAGGGTAAAAAAAACTTTTTTAAAAAATATTTTTTTTTAAATTTAAAGGGAACCTGATCGGGATATCAGCCAAAATCATTCTTAAAAAGGGGTTTTTTTCCTTAAAAAATTAATGAAAAATTATTCCCATTAAACCGGAAATGAAGTCGGGGTATCGAAAATTTTTAAAATAATTTTAATAATCGGGTTTTTGGGAAAGTTCCCGGCCTATCATAAATAAAAAATTTTTAAAAAATTTGTTTTTTCATTCAACATGGGAAAAAACCTGTTTTAGGAATTTTTCCAACTTTTCGATACCATTTTTGAAAGATCAAAGTCCTTTGCTTAAAAAGGGAATTTTGGTTTTAAATAGATCACCCTTGTATGCAAGAAAATTTTTACCCCAAAAGAGAAACGTTTTAAGGTTTGAGAGCATTAATTAGTCACTGATCAGATGGGGTTTGATAGGAATGGCCCCGAAGGGTGGGGCCCAAAAGGGGCGGTTTTTCCCCGCCAAGGTTTTTTTACTGATTTGGCCCCGGGGTGCGGCAAGGGTTGCCCTTGTTCTTCCGATTTTGCCCAGGAAGTTTAAAAAAAGCTTTGAAATTAACCGCGGATGGTGCTTTTTTAAATATAAAAAAAACATTCAATGCGCACCCCAAAAATTACAGATTTTTAAAACCCCGCGGGGCTGCCGCTTTTTTATGCTTTGGAGGATTCATCGTGAAAGTTACTTTGATGACAAGATTGGGCTTGAAGTGATATGATGGAGCCATGTTTCATCCATTGTCAATTTTTAACGAAAAAAACGCTTTTTTAAAAAAGCCACTTGAACATTAAACAGTTTTCCCAATCAAAAAACCGTCGTTGTTTTTGGTAAAAGGAGCCCGGCCCCCATTTTGTCAGATATTGTAAACCAAAAAAAATGAATGAAAGTTGGCCATTTTCGGGTTGATATTTTAAAAAGGTTTCCTTTAAACAATTTCATTTTTAGGCCATCCAAAATTTTTTTTGGAATTTTTTTGGGATCTCTCTTTAACCCCCGGCCTGACGAAATCGGGTGCCTATCACCATTTAAATTTATAAAAGGGGTTTTTTGAATACCCCTTTTTTTTTTAAATTTTAATTTTAGAGCCATCTATATGTTGGGTTTGGGGGACTTAAAAAACCGATAAGTTTTAAAAGAAGCTTCCATTCCTTAGCACTTAGCCATATGAAACCCTCACAGCAATATTTGGATCAATTTAAAATTTTGGGAATAACTAATTCATTGATTGCCCGAAAAAAACAAACATTGCACTTGGGAAGCAATAATTTGGGCTTTAAAAAGGGGAGTTTTGAGGGGAAAAATTAAAAAAAAAACTGCCTCAAGGCATTTTTTAGGGTTTTGAAAAATGCCCCTTTTTCAAGGAAAAGGGGAAAATTAATTTTTAAAAAGGGGGACCGGGGGAACAGGAAATTTGGGGAAGGTGGTTGGCCCCGGGTGAAAAGGAAAACAAATGGTCATTAAGGGGAACTGAGTTCAAATATTGGGATTACTTTAAACCCTCAAAGGGGAAGGGGAAATAATATGTTGGGAAAAACCAAAAATTTAAGGGATGTATATTGCGTGGGCGATTTTTTCTTAAAAAAATTTTAAAGGGAAAGGGGAACCCGAGGAAAAAAGGTTTTAAAGGGGCCTTTCGACCCCAAAAAAGGGCAAAAATTGCGCGCACACACAGAAATTTCCAAATGCCGGGATATACAACATACATTTCGAACCGTTCCCCCAGGGGGCCCACAGCGAAAACGGGGGAAAAAAGCATTAAATTAATAAATATTTCAGGGTAAAAATGAAAAAACAAAAAAAATAAACCCAAAAATTCCAAAAA
>NW_026093339.1:0-5776 GCF_024586455.1 Bactrocera neohumeralis | reverse complement strand
AAATTTAAAAAAAGTTTGACGTAAGTGGTCGCGCAAATTCGCCAAAATTATTTTTTTTATTTAAAAATTAGTCTTAAATTTAAAATTTGGTTTTTTAAAATTTTCTTCCCAGAAACTGTTTTTGGGGTTTGGGGTGGTGTAATCAGGAACAACTGTATTACTAATAAAAAGTAAAATCAATCAATGACATTTATCAAGCCCTTCTCGTAGGTCTACTTATAGTGCACTGCTGTCATGTGAATCTGTTATACAACTATATCCCACTTAAAAAATTATAATTCCAAATGAAGCCGTTCGCCATTACCGCCTACTCTTCCCTGCAAGATCCTCAAATTTCATAGTCCTAAATTCAGTTGCATGTACCCATTCTGGCCACATCTCGAGCCAGGCGTGAGAGTTACTATCCTTTATAAGCCGGTAACAGTAGAAATAATAAACAACTGATATTCCATACTGATAAAATAAGAAATGTTAAACAACCGCCAACAGAAATGAATAAAAGCAAAACAACTATACACTTAAACCAATAATGACTCCCAAAAAAAAATAAATAAACAAAATATAAAATAAAAGGGTTGTTTCTTCCTAAAATTGCACGCAAATTAAAATGCATAAAAATACCTTAAGTCATATTTAAATCAAAATCCGTTTTCATATCACTTGAATAAATGAGTATATTACAACTCCATCATCAATACTTCTGTTCTCAGAATGTATTCCCAGCCTTGGCTACTCCACCAGCAGCACGTCAAAATACAGATAGCAACATATTTCGTGAAAACTAGGCAACATCGCCTTAGGGGCTCACAGGGGGATGTTTGGAATGAGTTATCACTCCTCTATACACGGTAAAACTGGCATCCTAATGCAACAGTGCAACTTTTACCACACCACACCAACACACAACTCACCACACCTTTGTTCTCCACTCAACAAAAGATGACAACAACGGGGATGGGAAATTACTATTCGTCAGCCGCAGTTCGCATGCCAACATTCGTCAGACACTTCTGCAAACAACATACGTTTTCGTCACCGATCTGCAATTAACTCTCATACAAATAAAATAAAACCATTAATTCGACCGGGATTCTGCACACACGTTCAATTTTCGCCGGAATACGATTCACTTTATTCGATCGTAGCTTGGCATGGAAGCGAATGCCTTACATACCTGGGCCTTTACATATTATTGTTAATAAAACCCAAACGACCTTTTTAAAAAATTAATTGTATTAAAAAATATAAATTTTTTTCCCTGTTTAAACATGGTCTGGGCAAAGTGGAAATGGCGACTTTCCGGCCATTATTTGACCCGAGTAGTTGTGAAGGGGAACCAAAAGTTTTTGAAAAATTTCCCTTTTAAAGGAATTAGGAATTTTTTTTGTATTGTACCCAACTTTGAGGGGGAGGGTTTTAACCACCCATTTTTGTGTTTCCCCGGAAAAGCGTTGAACTTTTGGGTCCCTTTTGAGCAAATTGCCCTCGGGGTTTTTTAGAAAATTGGGTTTGGGTTTTACTTTTGAAAACCGGGTTTTTGATTTATAAGCGTTTTTTATAGGTGAGAGGAAATTGCTGTAATAAAACCATTGAATTGGGGTTTTTTTGGCAATATGAGCAATTGAATTTGTTTTTGGAATGATTAAGATTGAGGGGGGGAACCATTTGGGGCGGGTTTTTTTTAACCGACTTTGCCTTTCATTGACATTCAATTTTTTAAACTTTTAAGTTTTAAGCTTATGTCCTCTTGCAGTATAGTTCGCATGATATATGATTTCTTTTGTTCAGATGTGAACGATTGTGCTTTTAGTTGTTTTTGTTTAAATTGTTTTTTACTAACTTGTTCATGAAGTTTCTATTTTGGTCGTGTTTAGTGTTCCTAGTTTGATTATATTTTCTAACCTTTCCGCAATTTCCTCATATTGTGGTGAAATCTTTCATTTGTTGCCACGTTGGGCACTTTTCGTGATGAGAGCGATTACCCGCATAGAAGTACGACTTTTCTGGTAATGGGCGGTGCAAATGTTTACCAGAATTGGGTCCCAGCTGTCTGTGGGAATATTTAGGGTCGACAGAATCGGACAAACAATTAGGAAACAGTGATTGTAGTGTTGTTAAAATTCTCACTGTCCTTTTTCTGATTTAGGCGCAAGTTTAGTAGTGTCGTTATTGTGTTTATCGACCAGTCTTCATTTCGTATCTAGCTTTAGAGCTTCCCAAGCTAAATTGAAAATGATTTCGTCATTAAGAGCTAACCGTTTTAATGGATATGCCTTTCGCTTCCCTTTTTTGTATCTTGAGGGAGGTTTTTTTTCCCATGTGATAATTGGGGAGGGTTTTGGGTACACGGCCGGAACATGCCCCGGGAAGGAGGGCCATTCTTCGCCCCCCCGGTAAAATTTTTTCCTGGGCCGGGCCCCAGGGGGACCCCCTAATTCCCCTTGATATTTTTGGGGTATTTGTGGCAGCCACCACTGTGGGGAAAATTGTTTAATTATTTAATGTTTTGGAGAAAAGCTTTTTTTCTTTTTTTCAATATTTTTTAATTTTTTTCCTGGTTTGTTTTAAAAATTTTTGGTAGTTTGAATGTCAGATTTTCCCAGGGGTCAGGGGCCCTTTTGGAACCAGAAATTTTTAAGATTTTGGCTTTTTTTTAAAAACCCCATTAGAGTTTTGAATCTAAGGGGAAAAAATGGCGGGATTCTTGAAAGATCTGTCACTTTTGAAATAAATTCATGAAAACTGTTTTAGGCGTGTAGTTCCTGCAGGTATTTGATTATTAGTTATAACTTTTTGCAAAATAATATTATTTATTTATATTTTAGTTCATGAAATGGTTTTGAATGTTTTAATTGTTATTAAAACCGCCTATTAATAAAAATATTTGTTGTCCGAATGATCTGTATTTAGGTACACCCTTCAATAGTTTGACTTGTATGAAGCTTTGTTGCAAGGAGAGCTGTTGAAGAGATCAATGCGCTTATTTACATAAGTATGCACGAATTCTGTTTTGGTGTTTATGAATATGTTTTTATTTGTAAGCGATTGAGAGTCTTTCGTTAGAGAGATCAATTTGTTTTTGTTTGCAACCTCGCTTGTTTTTGTTTGCCAAAAGAACAAGTGGTATTGCTTTAATAGATGCCAATGTGGTTCATAATATGTGTGTGTGCAAATGTAAATAATGATATTTGCATAGTTATTACAATTATGTATATTTTGTTGATATATTTTGATTGTTTTTATATATGAAAATGCTATTTAATTTTATCGTTAAGAAAAGAGAGTTTAAAAATGAAATTGAAAAAGTTTTTTTTCTCTTATATATGTTATTTTTATTCTATTAGAACGGGCCTTTCAATATGCATTATGAAACAGGTGAATATACTTCAATATATATACATACATATATGTTTAGGCGCTTGGTAAGGTTTTTTCTATTTTGTTTGTGTTTTTGTCTTCTAGTTTTTGATTTGCTATATTTTGACCTTGTTACTAATTACATATATGTGAGTTAGCGCAATTAGCTTATCGTTTGCTGCCACAGAAAGGGTTTGCCGGGAAATTTTTTTTTTTTAGTTGCTATTGGTAACTTGGTGTATTTAGAAAACACGAAGGTAAGGTATTATATTTTTTATACATTTTGATATACAATAATTTTTGTTTGCCGTTAAAGAGGTTTTCAATTACAGGTTTTTGTATCAAATACGACTGTAATTTTGTGCGTTTAATATAAACGCACAATAGGGCAACAACACAAATGGAAACGATATACAACCCACTTATCTTCCTTATTTTTTGGGGATAATATGTGGAAAACGGCAAAGTGAGTTTTATCGCCACTTCCTGCATTCCTCCTCTTCCTCAGTCTTTCAGCTGCTCTTTTGTAGCGTTGTTGTTTGTAGGTGTAGTTGTTTTAATCTTGTTTTAATGATCAAGCCTTGTTTATTTGTTTTTTTTTATTTTTTTTTATGTTTTGGTTTTATACGCTCCTAGTTGTATAGGTTTAGATAGGTAAAATTTTTATTTTTATGGTTTTCTCTTTTTTGTTATTATATTTGTTTTGTTTTTTTTTTTTTTTTACACTGCACTTTTTTTTTTTTTTTTTTGAAACGTATGTCTTGTTTTCTGTTTGGGGCACTGCACTTTTTGATTTTAATTAAGTGTTTGTTTGTCTATTTACAGAGATATTATACAAATGTATGTAAAGTTATTAAGTTATACTTTGTCACTTCACCAACTTGTTTTGTTTTAGTTTGTGGTTTGTTTTTACATTTTTAAATTTGTGTTATGCCAGTAATAGTGGTGGCATATACATACATATATATATATATGTATATTTATATGTCACTGAACTCTTTTTCATATATTTGATGTGATCTGTTTGCTTGTCTGTTCTTTCACCGCACTGTTTGTTGAGTTTACAGGTACACACAATATGTATGTAATAAAGCATATCTCTGTGTTGTAATTTTTATTTGTTTGGATTTTTTCACGGCACTTTTATGTTTATATTTCACCTTTATTGTCGCACTTTGATTGGTTTCTGCTACCACAATTTTTTGTTTATATTGATTTCCTCTGTAGAAATCCGTAGGTGCCTTTCGTTAAGGCTCGAAGGACCATGTTTAAACGAGGGTAAGAAAAATACTTTTATATTTTTCAATACAATTGAATTTCATTAAAAAGATTAATTTGGCAATTCGTACTTAACAATAAATATGTATGGTAGGTATGTAAAGGCATTCGCTACATGCCAAGCTACGACGAATATGGAATCGTATTCTGACGAAATTAGACGATGGAATCCCGGTCGAATTAATGGTTGTTTTATTTGTATAAGTTGAGAGTGAATGCGAGATCGGTGACGAAAACGTATGCTGATTTGCGAAGTGTCTGACGAATGCTGACGGCGCGAACTGCGGCGATTTGTCAGGAATTCCATCCCTGTTGTCCATCCTTTTGTTGAGGGGAACAGGTGGCAACAGCAGTTGCGGTAAAAAGTTGCGCTGCTGCATTAGATGCGCTTAGCTTACCGTGCATAGGGGGTAGATGCTTAACTCATTTAAACAGACTGTATTGATTGAATGTCATGTTAATGCGCATTTTACGATATGTAGCTTTTTAATGTGTGATAATTAAAATACGCATCATTGAACAAAATAAATACCCTTTTAGCCTAATGGTTTTAAATAAAAGTGGTACTTTGTGGGATTATATTTCATATTCAATAATTTTTTGTAACACTAAAGCATAGTTGAAAAGTAAGAACTTTTGAATTATTCTTAATGCTTGAAGCGTTAATCGGTGCATTTCACCATGTATGGCTTTTTTGTGATGGATTTCATATCGATTCATCTCATAATGGCGCAAAAATGACAGAACTCTCAAAGTCAGAAGGTCTTTCATCAATAGTTGGCACACTAGGGTACATTTAAGCCCTTCTGACATTGATTCAAGCCCATACGATTGGGATAAGGTTGATTAATATTTCTGTACTTTAAGACTTCTTTAGAAGAAAATGTAATAAAATATTGTTTCCATTCAATAGTGAAACTATTTAGACTCTACAGACTTCCATAAACACTACCGATATAAAAAACGGAATTCTGATATGATGCCGCCTTTCGTGTGAGGTTTCGTTCATACCTAGATTAAAAATTTTTTTTATAAAGAAAGAAGTGGTCTGTAAACTATGGTTTTGCTCGTCCAGTAAAGTAAAATTGCTAAATATTATGTTCTGCCGAGTCATTATAATTATTCTATTAGTGAAGACCTA
>NW_026093338.1:0-5849 GCF_024586455.1 Bactrocera neohumeralis | reverse complement strand
CGCAAACTATTAAAAAAAGTTTGTAATAAAAAGTTCCATCCAGATTTTCCCAAACCCATTTAAAATTATTGAAATAAAAAGTAAATTGGGTCTGTTGTGTATCTAAATTTTCTTCAGTTGAAATTCATTTAAATAAAAGAAAAAAAGTAATAGAATATTCATCTTTTTTACGAATATAATTAGTTTTTTTAAGTGAAGAGACCCACCCCCAGCTGATCTTTTTTACCATTTGTATATCAAACTAACTTTTGGGTTTTACCCTTTGGGGAATTTAAAAAGGGTTTTTTTTGGGGGAAAAAAGGGGAAAAGGGGAAATTTTCCTCCCAAAAAATTTTTTATTAATTTTTTGAATTGACCTCAAATTGCCAGTTCTTTTTTTTGGACATTTGTAGGGCAAATGCGAAATACAAGCAAATAAACAATGGTACCCCAAAATTTGTTCCAGAACGGGGGCTATTGGTGATTATTTTTTTGACCAATGGGACTCTGGCACAGGGAATTTCATCGAAATCTCGCCCGACCCCTCGGGCCAAACATTGCGACTTTAAACTGCCCCCTCGAAGAGACTGGCAAAACACGAATGTTGCCAGGCGTGGCAGACCCCAGCCTTTCGGCAGAGAAAATTTTGGGGTTTCCCGGAGGATGCCCGGAAAGCTTTGAAAAATTTGAAGATTTTTTCGTCCAAAGCCCGACCGGCATAAACCCAAAGCTGCTGACTGCCAATCGCTTTCAACATACGCCCGCCGTCCAACCACGACCATGAAGAAGATCATTTTCATAAAAAATAATCATGAGGTTTTAAACCCAACCTACCTTAGGGGGAAAGGTGAATTTTTTAAATTTACGCTTCTGGGGAAATTAAAAAGGGTGTAACCCAATGACGAGCCAAACAATTTTTCCCAAAAGTCACTATATGGTGTGCTTTTTTCCGAGGAGTCATCGGCCTTTTTTCGAAGACGTCGGGGGCAAAGGATTACCGTGAGTGGTGAGCCCCAAACCGTCTGGGGGGTTTAACGGGGGAAACCGCTGAGGCCAGTTACTCCACGGTGCCTTAAAAACGGATCAATACAATGCTTTCGATCAGCGCCCGGGAAAATTTGGGGGAGGTTTTTCAGTACCAATGGGCAGTGTAATGGACACACTAACCCCCTTTGGTAGGGCTCGAGGCCCATCAAAAACCTCTGCCGTACTTTGGGTCCGGCCCCCGGGTTGCAATCCAAACCCCCCGACAGAATGATGGCGTTTTGCCCCGGCCTTTCCGCCTGTTTTGGGACCACCCAGACTTTGGGGGGTTTTTTTGGGTCGCTGGTTTATGTAAACAACCCCCGATTCTTTGTAGCTCTTAAATACAATATCGTCAAGAATGAAAGGGTTTCATCGCCGGAATTTCCCAAAATGAGGGAAAAATCCCAAAAAGGGCTCAAATGACAATCAACTGTGGCGGGGAAAAATTTTAAATTTTGATATCAATTCTCTACTTTGATGAAAAAAAATTCAAAAGACCAAAAAAAAAAAATCCCCCACAAGAGAATAAAAATTTTTTAAATTTTTTTTAAAAACAAAAAAAGGTTAATTTTGGGCCCGCACCGAAGTGATATCCCCTTCCCAGGCATTTCTTTAGTAACCTATGTTCAATTTGTAGGGAATAAGGCAAAATTTAACCCGATTTTGAAAAATTTTTTTCCCGGAAAACGTTGCCTTTTAGAAAAAATCTAAAACAAAATTTGGGAAGATACATTGTCAAAATGAAAGTTTTCCATAAAAAAGAATTTGATTCCGATCGTTCAGTTTGTTGGGCGGGGTTTTAAAATAATCCGATATCGGAGTTTGGGCAAATGGTCAGCCTTTTAAGAGGGGAAAAAAGAGTCGCACCAAAACGATATCTTTAAAAAATTTTGGGGGCTAGTTCGTATATATAAGACAGACGGACAGAAAAAGGGGGGCTAAATGATTTCAGCCCCAACATACCGATCATTTATATAATTTTTAGGTCCCCCACGGGGTTTTTGTGTTACAAACTTCGTGACAAACTTAATATACCCTTTTTTCAGGTATAAAAAGAAACAAAAGGAAAAAAGATTTTAAACCGGGAATGCGTCTGGGCCATTCGCCTTCCGGAAGGGAAACCACCGTCAGTGCAAAAATGGATGAAACCGGGTGATAAATGGTTATTCCCCCATAACGGAACGAAAAGCCCCAAAAGCGCAATGAATCAATAACTAAATACGTCGAGACATTTTTTTTAACACTGGGGATGGAAATGAGAAGTTTTTATGGGAGCTGGTTATAAAAAGGGGGGGGTGGCTTTCGCCCACTTTTTGGGAAAAATTTACATACCCTGGCCCTCTAAATCGATTTCGACTAAATTTAGAAAGTGGTATTCTATTAAAATTTCCCAAAATATCACGGGGAAAATAAGGGAAATCAGATTACAAGCACGATTATTTTCCCAAATTACCACTATTTTAAATTTCTTTTGGGGTATTTCACTTTAATTTTTAAAAAATCAAAAAAAAATTTAAAACAATGGAAAAAAAATTTAAATGAATAATCCCTTTTTGGTTTTCCAATTTTTACAGCGAAAATCCAAAAAAAACTTTTGGGGGCCCCCCCAAATACCGCAAATGGGTATTTTTTGTTAAATTTTTTGATTAAAAATATAAACAATATAGGGGATATACAAATGAATTTCAGAGAGAACCCCTTTCCGGGCAATGGTACTTAGTAATGGGGAAAAAAAATGGGGGAAAAGTTAAAGGGGGTTAATGTAGCATTTCGTCCTTTTTTCCTCTATCCCTTTTTCCCCAAAAATTAAAATTTTAAAAGATTTTTTTTCCACTGTTTTTTTATTTTCCGAAAAACCCCTTTAAAAAAATTAAAAAGCTTTTTAAAAAAAATGCCCCTTCAAATTAAAGCCCAAATGAGGTAAAAGAAACCAAATTTCCCAAATAAAGATTGTAATTAAAATTCGATGTTTTTACTAAATTAAGGGCATTTTTAATTTTTTGGGCCCCCCACAAAAAACCCCGCCCCATTTTGGCCAAAAAAGAGAAAAACTTAATCCCCTTTGCCAAAAAACCCTTCTAAAAAAATTTGGCGGATAATTTGTTTTTTGGCAAATAAAATTTAGGAAAAAAACCTGGAAAACAGGGACAAAATAAATTAACTTGAAAAATTTTGGAAAAAAAGTGAGCACACACACACGCACCAAAAGAGTAGCAGGTAAAATTGTATATTATTTTGAATGTGCTTGGGGAGCAGAATCCAAAACTTTATTATGAGAAAGTTCAATTTGAATCCCAAACGCTGGCGTATGGGGGGGGAAAAGGGTGAAATTATTTCGTTGAGAATAAATTAAAGGGATAAAAGATTGAAGAAAGCGCCGTCTTTGCTTTTTGGGCCCCCAATAAAAACCAGACTGAAGGCAAAAAATCCAAATAAAAACTTTGCTACAAAGGGAAATGCAAAAGGCGTGGTCTAATTCCCCAAAGTTTCGAAAGCGCTAACAGCCCCGCCATGAGGGGCAGGCTGGGGGTAGCGCCAAACAAGCTTCGTTACACCAAAGAAGGTGCTAGTAAACAAGAAAACTAGGAAACAGAAAAAGAGCCGCGGCAGCTGGAAGTTGTCTTCAAAGGTTTGAACTATTTGAAAAAACCAACGCTCACTGGATACACGCGCAAGCATTTATCAAAAAATTTTGGGCCCCTTCCCAAGTAAAAATTTTAATGATTTTAAATTTTAAAAGAAAAAGGTTTTGGTGCACTTTACGTGGCGCGCAAAAAATTCGCAATGACGCAAGGGGAAAAGTAAACAAGCAGTTTGGGGGAAAGAAAGTGTTAAGCTTTGAGAATATTGCGAGGGGCATGTGTTTCATGATATTCTTTTTTCGCTTGTTTTTATTTCACTTTTTTTCTTTTTCCCCTTTTCCCAAAAGTGATAAAATCTCAGCAGTTGAGCCGGTTTTGGAATCAAAGAAGGAAGTGAGCTGGCGGGCAAATGGCATGAAATTAGGGGGGTTGGAAAGGGCCTTTGGCCTTTCACACGTAACAAAATGTGCGAAATTTTTTACACGCATTTTTATCCTAAAACGTATGTGGTGAAACCCTGTTAGTTGTTGTATTGTTGAGGAAAATATTTCCTTGATTTGAGGTTTTTACAAATTTTGTTCCCAAAAAAATATGTGACACTTTATTTAACTATTTCGAGTCCATGGAGTACATAGAACAAGAAATTTTTGGTTCACCCCTTCAAGGTAAAGTCAAATCGTCACAACCCAACCCGAGTTATAGCACCGATTTCCATCGAAAAAAAAAATTATCCTTTTACGTTGACCTGGGGGGACATTATTCCCAAATGGGTTTTGTTCAGCCATGTACTGCAAAACCCGTCTCCAAACTTTTTCTATTTTGCTTTTTGGGTTTTTACTTGCACAAATTTGTGGTTAATGCCCTTTCTAGAGCTTTGTTTTTGCAAATTTGGGAGAAAAACCCTTTTTCGGACTGTTAAAAAAGTAGCTGGGAGAATCATTGGGGTCGAGCAGACGGAGCTGAAAGGTGCAAGTCGCTACTATGGCAAACTTTTAATTTTTCTTTAGAGGCCAAGAAAGGTCCGCGAACGTGAATATATATTTTCCAAAATAGGGAAAAAATTTATCCCAGAGTTAACTAACAGTAAGTTTAAATTATATGTTTATTACGAAAGCAAGATTCGCAACCTGACGATTGACGCGAAAAAATTTTTACCAAGAAGCCAATTTCACCAATTTTGCAGCTATTGCGGCCATATGTCAGTAATTGCGCGCTGAATATTCCCCAGGCCCAAAAGCCCCGAATTTCTGCTTGCCGGGGTTTAAGGAATTAAGTGGGCGCTTTCCAAAAGTTTTCCCTTTAATAAAAACCATCTTTCCTTTCCCGATTGATGAATTGATTTTTCCATATTAAATCCTACAAAATGACACTTTTTTTTCCCCATAGACTTTTAAATTATGGGGTTTTCTTAATTTTAATAAAATGGTCCTTATTCCAAAAAATTTTTTCCACGAAAAAAAAAAACCATGCATGACTTTTGAGTATGTAATGACGAATCACCCATGACCCCCGGATTTTGCAAGCTTATTTAAAAAAAAATTTGAAAACCGGGGTCGCACCAAAATGATTTTTATTTTAATATATGTAAAAAAAATTTTCAAATGTTGAGAAGAAAAAAGCCCGTTAATCATGAAGTGGGCTAAACAAATTGTGGTAAAAATCAATCAAATCAATTTAATTTTAAAAGAACTAATTTCGAAATCAAATTCTTTTTAAATTTAAAAATCTGGTCAAAAGTAAAAGTAAAAAAATTTAAGCTCGGTATAACCGACATGACGTAGCTATAGGTAAATAAGTTTTCAGGTTTTTCACCCGATTTTATCTTTAAGCACAAAGATGTAATTGTTTAAGGAAAACACGCTTTCAATTTCATTATGATAATCAAATATTGGGGCCGATATATGCAATACAAAGTCACCTGGAAGTTCGAAAATCGTGTCTTTTATGTGTATGGGAGCCAAAGAAAATATTGACCCGATTCAACCATTTTTTACATACCATTGCCAGAGAAAGGACTATCTCTAAATTTTAACAGCATAATGTCGATACATTTACCGTATTTTCGGTCAAAAGTCAGCTAATGATACTGGGGGCCAATATTCGGGAAACCCAAGGGCCGAACAGTTTTTGGTTTAGTTTAGAACAACTTTTTCAGGGCAATTCTTTTGGGATTATTGTGTGTTTATTGTTTTTTAATTGGGTTTTTTAATTTGTATACCTTGGGAAGGGCCAAAAAAATTTTGGGGTTAACCGGGGATAGGC
>NW_026093337.1:0-3604 GCF_024586455.1 Bactrocera neohumeralis | reverse complement strand
AAATTTAAAATTTTAAAATGTTAAATTAATGTTTTTGGGCAATTAAATTATCGACTTAAAAGGGGGAATATACGAAAACGATTTTATACCGGGAATATAAGATTGTCGAATTATCCCAAATGAGTCCCCTTATGGGTTTTATGTAAAACTTCTAAAGAGGAAGTTTAATTAGCTTAAATATTTTAAAATTTTAATGTTTTTAAAGAAATTGATATCGATCCAAATTTTAAACAAAAAAAAAACGACTTTATACCTGAAATATAAGACTTTTTTCCAAATGCATTTGGTTATGGTTTAGCCAACTTGTAAGAGGGGAAAAAAATTTAAATTTAAACCCCAAAATGTTAAAAATGATTTATGGAATTAAATCGATCAAAAGGTGGAAAATTTGTACAAAAAAATGACTTTATCCCTGAATATAAGATTGCCGAATTCTTCCAAAGAACTGCCGTTAAGGTTTTTATGTCAATTCAAAGATGAAAGGGTTAATTACCCAAATATTTTAAAACCCAATGATTTAAAAAAATTCAATATCGACTGAAAAATGGTTAACAAAGAAAATCAATTTATCCCGGGGAAATATAAGTTTGTCAAATTTTCCGTAACTCCCCAATGGTTTGGGGGTCAATTTCCCAGTAAGAAAAAGGGTTAATTAATTTAAAATTTGGGTTAAATTAATGATTTAAGGCAAAAATTCGACTGAAAAAATGGATATAAAAACCGACTTTATCCCTAAAATTATAAGAATGTCAAATTTCTTCCAAATGCCCCTTGCCGTTATGGTTTTAAAGGTAAACCTTTGGTAAGATAAAGAAAGTTTTTTAAATTTTAAAATTTTTAAAATTTTAATAATTTAAGGAATTAATATCGACTGCTAAGTTTTAAAAATACAAAAAAATTGACTTTAAAATTTGAATATAAGAAGGGGAAAAAAATTCCAAATGAAAAGGCCCCATGGTTTTAAAGGGGTCAATTTGGGTAAGAAAAAAAAGAATTAATTAAATATGTTAAATTAATGTTTTGGGAAAATTCTATCGATCTAAATGTTATTAAAGAACATCGACTTTATCCCCAAATGATTTTCGAATTATTCCAAATGGGCCATGGGTTTTTTGGCCAACTTCGGAAGATGAATTAATAACTTAAGGCAATTCAATATCGACTGCTAAATGTGTATATACAAGAACATCGACTTTATACCTGAATATATGATTGTCGAATTATTCCAAATGCAGTGCCCTTATGGCTTTATGTCAACTTCGGTAAGATAAAAAAAGTTAATTAACTTAAATATGTTAAATTAATTATTTAAGGCAATTCAATATCGACTGCTAAGTGTGTATACAAAAAAACGACTTTATACCTGAATATAAGAATGTCGAATTCTTCCAAATGAACTGCCGTTAAGGCTTTATGTCAACTTCAGTAAGATGAGGAAGGTTAATTAGCTTAAATATGTTAAATTAATGATTTAAAGCAAATTGATATCGACTGCTAAATGTGTATATACAAGAAAATCTACTTTATACCTGAATATAAGAATGTCGAATTTTTACAAATGCACTGTCGTTATGGCTTTATGTCAACTTCGGTAAGATGAAGAAGAATAATTAACTTAAATATGTTAAACTAATGATTTAGGGCAATTCAATATCGACTGCTAAGTGTGTATATACAAGAAAATCGACTTTATACCTGAATATAAGATTGTCGAATTTTTACAAATGCACTGCCGTTATGGCTTTATGTCAACTTCAGTAAGATGAGGAAAGTTAATTAACTTAAATATGTTAAATTAATGATTTAAGGCAATTCAATATCGACTGCTAAATGTGTATATACAAGAAAATCGACTTTATACCTGAATATAAGATTGTCGAATTATTCCAAATGCAGTGCCGTTATGGCTTTATGTCAACTTCAGTAAGATGAGGAAGCTTAATTAGCTTAAATATGTTAAATTAATGATTTAAGGCAATTCAATATCGACTGCTAAATGTCTATATACAAGAAAATCGATTTTATACCTGAATATAAGACTGTCGAATTATTCCAAATGCACTGCCGTTATGGCTTTGTGTAAACTTCAGTAAGATGAAGAAAATTAATTAACTTAAATATGTTAAACTAATGATTTAAGGCAATTCAATATCGACTGCTAAATGTGTATATACAAGAAAATCGACTTTATACCTGAATATAAGATTGTCGAATTATTCCAAATGCAGTGCCCTTATGGCTTTATGTCAACTTCGGTAAGATAACAAAAGTTAATTAACTTAAATATGTTAAACTAATGATTTAAGGCAATTCAATATCGACTGCTAAGTGTGTATATACAAGAACATCGACTTTATACCTGAATATAAGAATGTCGAATTCTTCCAAATGAACTGCCGTTAAGGCTTTATGTCAACTTCAGTAAGATGAGGAAGGTTAATTAACTTAAATATGTTAAACTAATGATTTAAGGCAATTCAATATCGACTGCTAAATGTGTATATACAAGAAAATCGAATTTATACCTGAATATAAGATTGTCGACTTATTCCAAATGCAGTGCCCTTATGGCTTTATGTCAACTTCGGTAAGATAAAAAAAAGTTAATTAACTTAAATATGTTAAATTAATGATTTAAGGCAATTCAATATCGACTGCTAAATGTGTATATACAAGAACATCGACTTTATACCTGAATATAAAAAAGTCGAATTCTTCCAAATGCACTGCCGTTATGGCTTTTTGTCAACTTCGGTAAGATGAAGAAAGTTAATTAATTTAAATATGTTAAATTAATAATTTAAGGCAATTCAATATCGACTGCTAAATGTGTATATACAATAAAATCGACTTTATACCTGAATATAAGATTGTCGAATTTTTCCAAGTGCACTGCCGTTATGGTCTAATGTCAACTTGAGTAAGATGAAGATGGTAAATTAACTTAAATATGTTAAATTAATGACTTAAGGCAATTCAATATCGACTGCATAAATGTGTATATACAAGAACATCGACTTTATACCTGAATATAAGAATGTCGAATTATTCCAAATGCAGTGCCCTTATGGCTTTATGTCAACTTCGGTAAGATAAAATAAGTTAATTAACTCAAATATGTTAAATTAATGATTTAAGGCAATTCAATATCGACTGCTAAATGTGTATATACAAGAAAATCGACTTTATACCTGAATATAAGATTGTCGAATTATTCCAAATGCACTGTCGTTATGGCTTTACGTCAACTTCGGTAAGATGAGGAAGGTTAATTAACTTAAATATGTTAAATTAATGATTTAAGGCAATTCAATATCGACTGCTAAATGTGTATATACAAGAAAATCGACTTTATACCTGAATATAAGAATGTCGAATTTTGACAAATGCAGTGCCGTTGTGGCTTTATGTCAACTTCAGTAAGATGAGGAAGGTTAATTAACTTAAATATGTTAAATTAATGATTTAAGGCAATTCAATATCGACTGCTAAATGTGTATATACAAGAAAATCGACTTTATACCTGAATATAAGAATGTCGAATTTTGACAAATGCACTGTCGTTATGGCTTTACGTCAACTTCGGTAAGATGAAGAAAGATAA
>NW_026093336.1:0-5975 GCF_024586455.1 Bactrocera neohumeralis | reverse complement strand
GCCTCCCTTTTCCCTCTGTGGGGACAATTAAAAAATAAAAAATTGTGGCTTGTATATGGTGTGTAACTTATGTACACATTCTCCATCCCAAAAAAGAAATATTCAAATATTGCCAAAGCTTTAACGAGTTTCGTTGTTGTTGCGCTTGTGTTAGTTGTTCTTAGTGCTTATTGCATGTCGTAAAAAAGTGCTCCACATTCCACATACCAATATTGCATGGACACGAACTTTTTTTTCCTCTTTTCTCCTTTCCACTGCTCCCTACGCCCCCAATTCGGTACACTTTTCATTACTGTTCATTATTCTCCATTATCCATCAACAACGCATATCCTGCTGCACACAGGTGCCGTTAACTTAACGCTGATTACGGGACATAGAAGCGAAGTCGGCTGGGACCCATCTATCCATCCTGTCGTTGTGGTGGCTTGTATTGCGACTCCACAAAGTGTGCCACATTGAAGTACTCGTTATATGTCTGCAGTGTGGAGTATCAGCATGGGTGTGATACTGCTGCGCACGCAAGTGTTGAATAATGTTTGAGTGAAACTTTTTAATTGTCAATTGTTGTTAGGTGTTAAAGTGCTACAGGCAGCTGCAGCACCAGAGTACAGCAGGAGGTAGAGAACTCCTGCCACGTGCTTATGCCAACAAGTGGATATGCATGTCTGTTCCCTTCAACAACAACAAATTTTACTTTTGCAAAAGCTAATCTGGTTTAGAGTTGCAAAAAAGCTCAAACGAAGCTCCATTTATTTATTGAGCGGAGAAGAAGAGGTCGGCTGTAGTAAGCACAAGTTGTCATGCGAATAATTAATTTGCAAAATCCAGCCACTTTGAGAATATATATATTTTTTTTTATGTTCCCATTTTTCACCTATTTAAAACCACAATAACTTCAAATTTAATTATTGTGACCTATATATATATTAACGAAGAATTCTAAACGAAACTTTTGCTATAACCAGTTACTTGAAACTGAGCGCAGTAGGTAACATACAAACGGCGCTTAGGTCTCGTTAACTCTTACGGGCTCCACTCTGCCAATAAGAATGATTATTGAAACACATCTTTATAGTATTAAAACAGAGAATATTTTATTAAAAATAAAACGTAAAAAATCGATCCATATATAGAAACTACACGAAAGGACATGAATCTGACGTTGCTTTAATAAGTTTGTTAACATCAGGTTCCAATTTATTAAGAACAATCGTCACCACGTTCGGTGTCGCTGCAAACATTTCTTATTTTAGTAAGCAGTTTTGTCACAGCACCAATCCACGTCTCACACAAATATGCGACAATGGGAATGCTATCAAGAATCGTGAACGATTTAACCACAATCCAGGGTAACAATTGTGAGATCGGTTTTTGTAGCCAAAATTTCTTAAAAATTTTTTAATGGATTTTTATTTCCCGTTTGGTTGTCAATTCTATAAGTTCTTCTTCTTCAGCTGAGGACATTATTGTGTTGACATTTGAAAACGATCCAACACCCAATCTTGGTATTTCCAACAAAATGTCCTGTACGTTCGGTAGTTTATGAGGTTTTCCAAATGCGGCAGAAAACAATTGTCGTTACTTGCATGATACCGATAAATTCGGAAAATTGTGAAACTCACGTCTGCCCAGATTCTTTTTGTGTAGAAGCAGTTTGGCTGCAAAGCAGCAACGATGTTTTTTGTTTTAAATTAAATTTAGTTTATCGCCTTGCAGTTGGAGATTCATGTCGTTGAACAATTTACAGGTCTGTCATGTTAGCTATATCATTCTTTGATGTTATGGAGTTTGTCTTGAAATTCTGTATCTTTTAGTTTCCGAACTCAGAATAGAGTCAAAACAGGTTGTGTGAATCGAGTCAGACACCGCTCTTTGCCTCTACAGTAGCGAACTTCAGTATGAAACAACAAAGGATTGAAATCCTCGTCATTAGTAACACAAAGCTGATGAAATAATCTATCATTCAAAGAGCTGTTGTGATTTTCTGACTGCTTTGATGACAGTTGCAGTGATTAAATAGTTTTTCACTTAAGTTTTTAGCAACCAAATGTTGTCTATGAATAACGCAATGTACATCAAGCGACATCTAATTTTTATTTTTAGTTTTTGCATGGCACCCTATCATAGCCGGAGCGCCATCCTTAGCAATTGAAATAATATTTTTCAAAGGAATCTTTCTCATCGCAAAACTTCTTTCCAATATATTTAATATGGTTTCTGCCTTTTTGTATCTGGTCTCAAATTTCAAAAGCAATAATAGTTCTTCACATATTTTTCTCATATTTAATAAAACACGAAAGACAACAATGTTTCAATAGTTGGTAAAGTGGACTCATCGAGCTGAATTGAGAATTGGTTTGCCCCAAATGATCTTGCAGTCTTGAAGGCTTCATTGCTTCATTCGAAAATGTTTTTAGACATACGAGGTGTGTTCAAAAAGTATCGCGAATTTTGCGTTTTTCAAAAATTATTTATTTATTCATGAATATCTATTTTGTCCCCTTCAAAAGATTTAAGGAGTTCAAAAGCTCAAAACGTGCGCCACATCAGCTACCCAAATGACGTCATTTCAAGTGATAAAAATTATTCAAGAGCCTTAAATATTCCCATATCAGCTCGGATCCTACCTACCCTACACCTTGCGCAAATGATTATATGTGACCCTGGTCTACGGAAAGGGGCTTAGGTGTCAAAAATCAATTTTCACTTTTTTAGTTGATTCTGGATAAATGAGATTTTGCAACAGCTGTTTCCTCAGAAAACTAGTTTTTGGCATCGTTAAACTCCCTTTCCCTTTTCCTTTTCGATACCAGGTCACATGGTTATAAAATGCCCGCATACAGATTTGGCAATGGCAATAGCAATACGTTTGACAGTTGGTATTCTATAAATTCTATCCTGTCGAGATGCCCAGTTATGAAACGGAGGGACCGATTGACATGATTTTCATTTTTTCTATATTCAAAAAAATAGGACAGGTATATGAACTACGCGGAGAGAAATATAGAACCGAGTTTGAGCAATCTTTTAATTCATATTAGTTGATGTTCACAAGTTGTTGTTGAGACTCGAGAGCTCATGTAGTCGTTGTCTAAGAGGCCTCCTAGCTAAATAAAATTACAAATAACCCCCAGGCCTCTACACAACGCCCACATTTTCTTTCTGGGTCTCTTACCGCCCCCCTTGACACCTGCAGAGCCCACAAGGGGGCGTTATCGCCCACTTTGGTAAACACTGATCTAAAGCAACAGAATGATCACGGCTTAATGCTATATCAGTATGGCAAAAACACAAAGCTGGGTTGGGGGTACTGATGGTGGAGAAAGTTCTAACAGCTGAATAATAAGAATTAAATACCTAAGGCATGAGTTATTAGAAGTGATTATATTTGCGCCCTTATCAATTATAAAAGCATATATTAGGTGCGCATCTAGTTTGACAATCGATGGCTCCAGCAGTTAGTAGTGATTAACTTAGCCTAGACTTTTAAAAACTTTGTTCATGTGTCATATACTTTTTGAGGGTGTAAATATGTCCGATAATTTGCCAAATAATGGTCAATTGTAGGATGTGCTGATTTTATTCTTTCAATTAAAGAAATTGGGAGGAAAGTTTACGAAGATAGGCACGAAAAAGTGATTCTGCTGCATTACAACGCTCGGCCTCACGTTTATAACTTGATAAAACCCTACCCAAAACGTTTAAATGGGAAGTCCTACCCTGTATTTCCCAGATATTCTACCGTCTGATTATTATTTGTCCGTTCCATCACAAGATAGATATGTGCTTGTTTCTTGGATAGCATCACAGATGAAACGTTGTATCTTAGTGGTGTTCGAGCTTTCACTAAAAGATTGGAAAAAGTTCTCAATAGCGATGGGCAAACAATTCGATTAGTTCCATTGTAACCGTTTTTACAATGTCTGCATTTCTTTAAAAAATAGCGAGAACACTTGCTGCACCTAATACCAAAAAAAGGAATAATGCAGAAATTGTGCGAGAAATGTGACCTAATTGAGACAATAGCTCTTAAAAGACATCGTTATTCTAAACTCCAGAAAAATTGTCATTTATGGGAAATATGTCAGTGCTTGTTAGAATTTCCTTGAAACTAAAACAAGTCTAATGATGCTTTAAATGATATCCCTTCTAGTCGAATTCTTCTCTTCAATCAAATACTCACTATATAAGAGCAGATAATAAAAGTAACCAGTACATACACTGAAAATAATGGACAGACTAGAATTAAGGAAAGTGCGCCCTTGTTTTAAAAAGCTCAAAATATACTTAAAATATAAAAAATTACTCAAAGTATCTGCTAAAGTTCTTTTTAATTTGAGTAAATCGTACCCTTCAATTTTAGGACGATCGTATTAAAATAAGAAATGTCTTATTTTTAAGTTCATGGTATTTTCCTATATTTTAGTAAATTGTACTGAAAATGTCATTTTAGACTTTATAAGTGAAAGAAGTTCAATTTACTTTTTAAAGGACAATATTTACTTAAATTTTGGGAAAAGGGAAAAATTTATTAAATTTAAAGGGATGATTAAACCCTTTATGGAACCGACTATTTATTAACCCCAAATTTTATATAAGGTCATGTTTCCTTTTTTTTAAGTTCAAGCTTTTACGGTTTTGTTTCTTCACTTAATGAAAGCAGAATAATTTCTTCTAAAAAAAGAGGATAATTATTTTTATTGAACGGGAAAAGGGTAAAAGGATGGAATTTTCTTTTGAAATTTTAAAATGTAAAATAAAATATGGAAAAAAAAAAGGCCCCCGGAAGTTTTTTTTGTATTAATTTTTGTTGTTTTTTTTTTAAAAACACAACATTTCGGGGGAAAGTTTAAAGTTTATGCAGAGGCCCATTAATTTAAGTATTCCCAAAAAAAAACTTTTGGGAGAAAATTATTTTTTAATAGAGATTGAAGGGGGTGGAAATAGAACAAGGAGGGGGAAAGGGAAAAGAAAAATTAATGACATAACTAAACAAAAAAAATCTATTTTGTATTAAATGGAAAAAACAAAGGGATTTAATTTAGAGTCAAAGACCTTTTTAAACTAAAATTTTTTATAGATGGCCTTATATTAAGAAGTTTGTACTTTTAAAAAAGAAACAAGTTCTTCGTTTAAGAAAATTTCCCTTTTAAATTTTAAAGAATATTTTCCTTTTTAAGGGAAAACCCTATGTACTTAAAAGTAGAATGTGTTTTTCAACTTGGAAGACATGTCTTTATGCTATTTCATTCCCATTTTTTTTCCTTTTAAAAAAAGTTTTTCTCCAATTTTAGGGGCACATTTGTTTCAGTGTATAAGGGTTTTCAAAAAATCCCAACCAGTTTAACTTACCCAAAAAATAGGAAAAAAAATTTAAAAAATTTTCTAACAAAAAACAACTCACAAATTGAACTTTTACTGGGGATTATTTGACTTTTTTGCTGTGGTTAGTTGAATATATGAGGAAGTGGTTTTTTATGGATTGCCAAATTTTTCCCCCCCGCACTGATGACATTAATTTTTATCAAATTTATTTCACCACTAGGAAAGGGAAAATTTTGTATTTTTGTTTTTTTTAACTTTTCATACGAAACTTAATATGTGGTATCGGGAAGAATAAACCGGAAAAAAAGTTGAGGAAACAACCCCTTAGCGAAGCGGGGTTTTATAAAAAATCACCATACCATTTTTCTATTGGAAAACGGAAAAAAGGGGGGGTGGGAAAACCCCGGCCGGAAGGGGATGATTGATCACTCAAAAAACAGTTCTACGGCAATTTGTTGCCAGGGTAAAGGGTTAATTTTTATCCCCCCGGCGACTTTTTTTAAAAAAATTCAACTTTTTTACCCTTCCTTGACTTATTTTGGGGAAGGATGGGGTTGGGAAGGGGGTTTTTGGTTACGGCGTGGGTTTAAATAAGAGGGTAGAAAATCCGTTTTGAATTTTTAAAAACGCCCTTTTTAAAATTCAAATT
>NW_026093335.1:0-13284 GCF_024586455.1 Bactrocera neohumeralis | reverse complement strand
CCTAATTACGTGGTGCTCCTAACATCCTTTTTTAAAAACCCCTTACGATTTGGGCACGCCTTGTGGGTTTTTTGGCCTTTTTTTTTCTTTTAAATTTGCACCTTTAATAGAGGGCCCCCGGGGGGAACGGACAGCCATTTGAAGAAAAGGAATTTAAACCCAAAAAAATATTAAAAAGGGAAGAACCAATTGTAAAAAATTTCTTTGATTTAATAAAAAAAAATTGCAAATAATTTTATTATTTTTTTATTTTAAAATTTAGAATTTAAATTCCTTAATTTTTCAAAATTTTATTATTTCCAGGGCCCATAGTAGAAAAACAACTAATTAAAAAAGATGCAAACAACCCAAAAAAACACGGGGAAAATTAAAATTTGAAATTTAGGGAAAGCCCTTTTATTGGCTTGTTTTAAAGGGGCCCAAACAATAAAAAAATCAAATTCCAAATGGAAAACTTCCCCCCCCTTTTTTTTCCCCAAAACCTTTTTCCTTTTAGGGCCTTTCTTTTGGGGAACTTACCTTTTGGGCACCATTCCCAAAAAAGATTCCCAAATTTTGCTTTAATTAATTTTTTTATTCACCCTGTAAAAGTATGCCGGGTTTTCTGAATAACGCCAAATTAAAACAAAATCATTCATTGAGAAAACTTTTCGAACTCCGGGTACCGATTGGCGCCGCGGGGGGGCGCCGGGTGGGAACCCATTTCGGGAAACCCCTTTTCGCGTCGCGGGGGGCCTTTTTTGGAAACGTGATTGATTTTTTTTCCTTATAAATAATAAATACGTTGGGGCGATGGCAGTCTCCTTTAAATTTGGGAACACCCGCTTGGGCTTTTCGCACCGGTCGATACGAAAACAGCTTGGGGGCCCACAATTTATGGCAAATTTAGGTTAAAATTTTTTGGAAAGAAAGGTTTATGAAAATTTTCCCCCCACTTTTTTGGGAGATTTTGTTTTTTTTCATCCATTTAAATGGGTACAAAAATGACCCCAAGAGAAAAAAAATTTTGTTTACAAAGCCCCTTTTTGATGCGCAAGGGGCGTATGGAAAAATAAAAGTTCAAAATATGATAGCGGTTTTACGATTTCCTTTGGGGATGTGGGGAGAAATGAAATTTATTTTAAAAAAATTTTTGGGTGATGCAGCAGGGCGTTAAAGCACGGGGGGGAATATAAAACAATGATAAGCCTTTTGGAATACAAACCCCCAAAATTTAAAACCAAAAGGA
This sequence comes from Bactrocera neohumeralis, assembly GCF_024586455.1. Taxonomy (NCBI): domain Eukaryota; kingdom Metazoa; phylum Arthropoda; class Insecta; order Diptera; family Tephritidae; genus Bactrocera; species Bactrocera neohumeralis. The sequence goes on along the minus strand of NW_026093335.1, from coordinate 12,056 downwards.
CAGGGAAAACAAAGGCGGGGGAGTTGTTTGTGATGGGGGCGGGTTGCTAAGTCTAAAAAATTTGCTTATTTCGCCAAAAAAAACTTGGGGGCCGTGAAAAAAATTCGGAAAAAAAAACATCATTGGCGGGGTTTTGGGATTTACGTCGATAAGGGGAGCACATTTCTTTGTGGTTTGAAACTTTTGGGGATTAAGGTGGGGAAAAATTTAGCCAAAATAAGAAAGGGTTTACTTATGACAATGAAAAAAAGCGCAAAATCTTTTTTGGTTTTTTCGTACCCTTTGGGGTATTATTTGACTATTTTTGGGCAAAATTAAAAATTTAAATCCGGCCCAAAAAATTTCTAAAAGATTATTTCATTTATTTATCACATTTTGTTGTCAAAACCTTTTACAATAGAATTTTTTAAAAAAGAAATTAGTTTTTGGGTTTTTTTTTATTTTTAAAATAAACATAGATCCTGCCGAAGTTTAATTTTTAAAAAAAATTTGGTTCCCGATTACCAATTTAAACTTAAATTTTAATTTGAAAAAATTAATGATACCCTTGCTTCAAAAGGGGAAAAAATAATATTCTTCCCGATTTTAAGGGAATTAAAAAAGGCTTTTTTTTTTTTCTCTTACGAAAAAATTTCAAAAAAACCGGGTCAAAGGGATACAGAAATTTTACGTATTCTGGTATTGATAATATTGGGTCCGAAACCCGTTTTTTAAATGGGATTTGGGAAAAATTTCAACTTTTGAATTGACTGGAAAAAAAAAGTTTTTTCCCAATATGTTTCTTTTGACATTTAAAATTTCACAAAAATTTTAACCCCCGATTTTAATATTTTCGATAATGTTAAAGAAAAAGATTTTTTTTTAAACATTTCCATTTTTTTGCCACACTAAAAAATCAAAAAATTTTTTAGAATTGCTTTAAGCTATTATTAAAAAAAAGCCCCCCACAACAAAAAAATAAAAAAGGAAAAAAAAAAACGTTTTTTGTGACTTTGAAACGATATAACCAGTTAAAGGTTTTAAAACCCCCTTAATTAATAAAATAAAGAATTTTATTTTGGGGGTTTCTACTTTAAAAAAAAAACATTTTGGGAAAACCCAAAAATTTTTTATTATCATTTTGAAAAAAATTTTTTGGCCCTTTGCTTTTTTCAGATTATCCTTTCCCGGTTGGGCATGACAAAGCGGAAATTTTGGGTCCGGGCCCCGATCAAAGTTGACTTTTGATTTCCCCGGGGAACCCGGGGCCAAAACGATCCTAACCGGGAAATTTTTCGACCGGGAAATGTTTTTCAATAAAGGCATTTATTGAAAACGGGGGAAGGAAAGGGCTATTGAACCCAAAAGGCCCAAAAATTTTGAGCCATTTTAGACAAAAAACAGTCGGTTATCAGGAAGCAGCTAACTTTGTCGTCATTGTGGCGATTTACGAACTCACCGGCATAATTTTTGAATAAATATGTACCGATGATTCCACACCTAATCCTTGTTTTTTCTGGATGAAATGCAGCTCTTGAATCCCTTCAGGTTGGTCTTCTTCCCAAACGTGGTTCAGGAAATTAAACAACCGCTCAGGAAAAACCGTTTTGAGTCTATTGAAGATATTAATCATGATTCACCCGCTGATGAAGGCTATTCGAAATGGACTTTAACAACTGTTTTGACGATTAGAAGAAACGTTGGCACAAGTGTATTGAAGCCAAGGAGATTACTTTAAGGGGGACAGCACAGATTTTTGACCAATAAATTAAAATTTTTGAAATTATAAGCAAAATCTATATTTATTTTTGCTTATAGTTGTAATTGATTTAGTTCAAGATGTTTTTATGCAACCAAATTTTATAACTAAGTTATAATCACATAAAAATCGGATCCTCTCAGGAATGTTTTCTATAACAGCGATTACTATTTTATAAATATATTCAATATGAGTTATATGCAAATTTCTTTGGAAATGCGAGAAATAAAGCCGTTTCTGAGGCTTACTTTCCAAAAACAGATTATAAGAGGGTTGCCCATTATTTAATTAGTTTGTATACCATAATTTCACAAGGGCTCCATTAAAAACACCAAAACTAAGACAAAACTAATTGAATTATTTGAGTTATGCGGTATGATATACGAAAATGATTATAAAGGTACGGGTGCAGGCCTTTTATTTATGGACTAAAGTAACGTTTTCCTTATGAGGGTGTATATGTTATTGTTTCTTCTTCTTTACTGCCATAAATTTCAACTAAATCGTGATCTAACTCGTCGTAGTGCCCTTTAGTTTTTTAACAAATCTTTACTAATACATAGGTGGCCTAGGTGGCCTTACTAAATATTCACTAAACAAAGTAAGTGCAGGCCTTAAACTATTCGGCGAAATAATTTTCCAACCCAAAATAGCATTAAGGCTACTTAAATTATTATCAAAATTAAACGCGCTGACGAAAATTAATCAGATTTAATGTTTGCTCCGAAAATCATTTAAATCGAAACAATTTGCAATTTAGTAATGCTTTTACGTTCTTCCACAATTACGGTCCGGTAGTTTACGGATCATGTTGATGAAGTTATCCACCGCCTATAACTACTCTTTTAACCCTTTTTTATGCCTTTAAATTGCCCTTTTCCTGTCCGCGATGCAACGTTGCCTCCAACAGCACTTTGGAAAAATGGGGCACAAGAAAAGGAAATGATTAATATCAAAAAAGGTACATTAAGTATTAATAACATCGCATAAAAACTCTGCAGTCTTGATTTCTACTTTATTTTCATTGCCTTACGGACTATATATAGCTATGCAAGCATATAGCATATAGCATATACTACATACTTGTATGTATGCATGGGCTTGTAGTCGCTTGCCACATTTCGTTCTTCCTCGATTTTTGCTTTTCTGGCGCTTTTCGGTTGCTTTTCGCTGGCTGCGACGATGACTGCTTAATGCTCTGCCATTTATAATGTTAAAAAATCTGCGTATATAGTATATGCTATGTGTACGTGTGTATGGGGGATTGTAATTGTGCTGTGGGTGCATGAAAAAGCGCCTGAGTTTGGCCCAACTGCAAGCGTTGGTATGGCGGAGGCGTCAACTTTACTCTTCTGCGCCAATTGACGGACATGATCCTGTTGAATGTCGCTTTTCTTTATTATTTTTGCTCTGCCTTCTGCGTCACTTGCTATACCGTTCAATGCGTCTGTAATATGGTAATATATTTCAAGTTCACTTTTCGTAAATAAATCGCCTATAAATGTTGAGAATTCCCATTTATTCCCCTAACCTCATTTTATAGTACTTTCCCATACATTTTGTTTGCATCCTTTTTTATTTTCAGGGTAGTGTATCTTATTAATGACTGCTTCAATATTTTAGTGAATGACTTAAAAATGTTTAGATATATTTTTACCTATTATCTATAAAAAAGAGGTTTTCTAATGTTAGAAGTCAGAAGATATTTCTGTGATCAAGTAGAAAAATTTTAAACTTCTTTTGAGACTATATTATCAAAATGACATAAAATACTTCTTCTTTAATGGCGCAGACACCGTTTACGTGGTTATAGCCGAAAGGACACGACAGCCTCAATCTTTCTCATCCGTGCTTATAGAGCTAATAATATTCGTTTTCATCTGAGTCTAGCACTGTTGTTGGATAGCTCAACGAGAAAATACCAAATAAGATCTGGGGACCATTGTAAATGAATTTTTAACTTTTTCATCGCCTTTAAACATTCCAACGTCTAATCCAAAGTCCACACATTTTCTATAAGCCTCGGCTGGTATGGCTCATTTTTGAAGTTTCTTCTTTCATTCTCTTTTTTGGCACTACGATCATGGGTTGGTCTGCACCGAGAACAAAAACTTCACTATTTGCCTCTAACCTTTGACGTGGTAAATCAAGTTGTCATTCAAGTGCAGACATGAGTGTTTCGCTTTATGAAGGTTTAATCGCTGAAACCTGCGGCTACAAACTATCATTTCTGGAGCGCCATACGCCAAATTATTTGAGAGTTTCGACGTCATATTCATAAGCGCACATCTTGCCAGTAAATATGCGTTTGATCAACGTTGTCAATTATCTCTTTTGCGATTTCTACTCTACGTCGGTAAAAGATTCTCGTCTTTTGGTATGGCTCTAATACTGACAAGCTTCATATCCAAAACATTAACCAAATGTCCATATGGGATACTAAGATCCTTTAACATCTCTCTGATGCCTACACGACTATTTTTGAGCGATGTTTTTAAACCTTTTCAGTGGTCTTATCATTAAGGAGGCTATTGGACTGACTCACAAGAAAGCAAGTTTTCGATGACTTCCCGATCTTCATTGAATGCTTCGTGGCACTCAACTGATTGTGTTTGAAAGAAAGTAGACTTCACAAGACCCTTGTGCAATGTTTTCAATTACTCCATAGCCGTTATTCCATTGGAAAAAAATGTTTAGCAAAATCGCATTTTCAATGGTAAAATCTCTATACAAAAATTTCCCAAGGACTATATCGCTTCACCACAATGCCGAAAAAGAATAATTGACCAGATTCGAGGTGTGATATGGTCTTCCCTAATAAAACTCTCTCCGACAACGGTAATAGTTTTAAACCAGATTTTATAACTGATTGTGTCAGTTTCTGTCTAGAAAGTACTCAAAGAGCTTTGTGTGGCGTCTCATCTACATGTAGATTACATTTTAAGGCATGTGCCAGTTGCAGCTGTGAAAATAATTGGACTTTGTTTTTTTTTCAGTTATCCTAAGTATCTTAGACCTATGCCTTCCCAACAGCATTACTACGAGTTAATTTAAACCCAAACATATGAAGGCAAGCACTCCACACGAGCACTCTTTGAAAACTCTTAAACGTGTTGATTTTTAAACCTCGTGCTCCATTAAAGATGAGTGCGTGAATGCGCTTGTGCGTGTACGAACCAAAAAGCACTGCATAAGCTCGCGCAAAACTCGGCGCACGAGATATAAACTTCTATGAATGCGTGTGCAGTTGACGCGAAATGCGACTTGCGAGTTCCGCCACTCTTTGCTCCAGCACTTTGTAGTTCAGTGAAGCGAGTTCATAAAGCGCAGGCGACGGCTATGCTTCAATGAACTGTGGCAACTTTTCGCATTCGTTGAGTTACTTTACTTGCTCGCGCGCTGTTTTAATGCCTCAACATTAACTTAGACTTCGTACCACAATCGGTAAGATTTGCCGCCTCGTCGTAACTGTTCGCATCACACACACCTATTTTCATAGCATTCGTACCTTCGTCGACTCAATTTTAAGCTTTAGAATTACATAAGTGCAAGTGATTTGAATTTCCAAGTGGATATTATACAATATTTATATACTATAAAATAAACAGTCACAACAATAACAGTAGCTATAATAAAATATTCTCGTTGAAGACATATACATACATTAGAGTATTGAAGCTTTCCCGTGGAGTTGGGTGAGATAATTACTTCGTTAGTTGAATGCTGCGGAAATGAATGCCGAATCTCTACACATAGGGATACAAATACATATATGTGAGTAATATTACATATCTATGTATATGCTTGTAAATACAATCTAAAAAAATGTTTACATATTTAGCTACCTGCTCGGATATGTGCTGGAATTTCACTAAATATCCCAAGTGTGTGATGTGTTGGAGGAAGGCAGTGCTTCAGCACAAGCCCAGGAAATGCCACTTATTCTCTGAGTAGCGATTTGTAGATAAGAGTTTGTTTTCTGAATTTGCTTTGCGGCCCATTCATACATACATGTACATGGATAAATATATAGTATACATATATTTACGATTCTTCTTATCTACCAGTGTTGATTTTATAGGCGCATTTGGCTAACGCCCGATAACATAAAGGCGCGTGAGCTTCGTTTACCGCCGTAAACGTAAATCGTTTTTGCGGAGTTTCGACAGCGCTGAATAAATTTCAATCAGCAATGCTGGGCCAAAATTATATAAAATTCAGCCAGAAAATGCCTTGACAATAGAAGACACAGCAAAATTTTCTGGTAAAGCAAATGGTGGGGTTCGGTATGCGGTTTCATTAATGTGATAAATTCGTCAGAACAGTAGCTAATAATGAAGGAATTACAAATATGGTGGGTATCAGACATTGTATATGTTACTCTGTCAATTTTAAAGCATCAAAAGTGTAAAATACATATCTCGAGGAACAATAAATATTCATAAAAACAAGGGATCTCCAGGCTTTCTTCTATCTGCTTTCGATAAAAGCATAGAATTGTTTACCCTGAACAGGGTATATTAAGTTTGTCACGAAGTTTATACAACACTGAAGTAAGCGTGGAGACCACAAATTATTATATATAAATGATCAGTATGTTGAGTTGAGTCGATTTAGCCGTCCGTCCGTCTGTCTGTCTGTATATATACGAACTAGTCCACAGTTTTTGCGATAGCGATCTGAAATTTTGCAAATGTCTTTTGCTGTCGAAGAAGCTACTCATTTGTCAGAACGGCCGAAATTCAGACCACTATAACATACAGCTGCCGCACAAGCTGAACGATCAGATCAAGTTCTTGTATGGAAAACTTTCGGTGACAATGTATCTTTTACAAAAGTTTGCACAGGTTATTTTTCTAAAGATAATTATCTAATATACGAAAAAAATTATATTCCGGATCGGACTACTATAATATATATACATATACTTCACCATGAACTGACCGATCAAAAGTTCTTGTACAGAAACTTTGGTGTTTGTGAAGGATTTTATAATTTGGGTGTAAACGTAGTTCTTGTTTGTGGTTCTAAATAAGTGACGTCATAAAGACAACTGTCTCATGCGTTTACACAAATTATAGGGAATAGTTCCCCAGTTTGCAGTTTCCACTACTCTCCGTATAACGATACTTATTTCTTTACACTTTTTAAATTATCAAAACAGGTTTATCCTCTCTGTCTTTAACTGCCCGCCATCCCAAACAGAACTTGAACCTCAGGTCCTCTTGGTGCAACAAATTTTGTGAAATCGGATCATAGCCATGAAATATTGATTTCGGCCAATTTTAAAGAGAACTTTACAATCACATAAATATGTCAAAATGAAAATTCCTGATATGTGGAAACTCTTTTCTTAAACTAAGCAATAGGTCTATACCGTCATTTTAATCCAGTACTAGCTGACACCGCAGTCGTTGTCCTGCGTGAAATTATGTATTTTGAAATGAAAAGAATTTATATTGTGCTGAAAATCATTTCTTTGCGATTTTTCTACATTTTGTTCAATGCAACACAGCTTGATAAACAACGTTTTTTCGGTGCATAAATGTACAGAAGGTGGTTTCAACTGCGTGAACACGCCACTATAGACTGGCCGTGTGAAAAACGATGTACAACTAAAACACCGTCCCGCATATGCCAAAGATCTACTATATTAAATCAGCAGCAATATTTGCAGCAGGATGTCACTTAAGACATAAAAATGTTACTGTCGGGTTCTCCCATAAGAGATAGACATGTACTATCGCGAAGTTGTCAATGTGTACAATACTTAGTAGATTATAATTGATAAATATAAACATCGTAGGGTTCAGCCTGCATTTTCAATGTATGCGGAGAAGATATAATTATTAAAAAATAACAGTATTTCTTCCTCTGCAATCACTCTCTCTATTAAAAAACCACATCAAAATCCGTTACGTAGTTTAAAGATTGAAGCGTACGTAGAGAGATCGGGACAGAAAAATCGACTTTCTTTTATACTATGTATTGATATGTCATTAATAGAAGAAAAGAGAATGTCGAAATCAAAATTTAAATGCTCGCTTTTCCTCCAAAGAGCCACAGAAATATATGGTGTCATATAATTAATAATTTGTAAACAATATTTTTATTATTTATTGCTAAATGAACATGTGTAGGTATATAAAATATAATATTACATATTCAATAATTAAATTGACCTTAGGAATCGCTTTTGTCGTCTTCCATGATCTTGACTTTTTGCCGACTATGTTGGTGACTTGACATGTGGCCAAACCAGAAAAGCGTATTGGGTAAATATTATTCATTCATAAAAAACAAAAAAGAAATTTGTATTCATAGATAAATAATTTGCTACAATATTTGATGACATTGTTTGAACATTGCGTTTTGAAGTTATGGTAAGGTAGGTAGGATTTACAGGTAAGACAACGATTTTCATAAATTTGAAGTACACATCCTCAGCATTTCGAATGTCTGGCCAGTTTATTTAATTTTTTTAATACGCTACACTTTACAAGCGTTATCTCAACTAAGGGCTGCTACTATATCTGTTATTTCAGGCAACATAAGTGTTGCCAGGTGCAATCGACATTTCCATTGGGAAGTTGACATTTTTAGCAAAACATCACTCAGGAGCATTTGTCGTTTAATCCTGAATTGTTTTGTTGGTAAAAAAAATTCTCTCAGCTAAAAATGGAATTAACTCGTGAACATTTTGTGCGATCATTTTCCTAACTTTCGACGTGGACTATCACGACAAGGGTACATCGATGAATAAAATCTTTGTATGGCTATGAAGCACCGTCTATAGCACTGTGAGAAAAATTGGTACAACGATTCAATCATTGACCGACGCTCATCAAAGACCGGCGTTGTGATCCGTCCATTAGCCGTTGTGCCGAAAACATCGATGCCGTACGTGAACTGATAATACAAGAACCGTCATGCAACATACCTTCCAGATAGAGCGTACCATCACGTTATATCTCATACCAACCCATTCGATATTGCATGAACACCTGTCCGTGAAAAAGGTTTGTTCTCGTTGGATCCCACACAATTTGACAATCGCTCAAAAGGATCGTGTGGATTGGGGTAAGATACTGAAAAAATACAGTCAGTGCTTCAAAAGACGTTTCTAAAACGTCACGGGTGACGAATCATGGATCTGCAGTATGAGCCGAAACAAAACAACACAACAAAAAAACCATTTCGTTGATAAATATGCTATTTACATTATTGAGCCAAAAATATGTTGGCAACCTACGTAAGATCGTGAAAAGCATACATACCAAGCCTTATGTGTAGACCTAAGGAGGTTTACTTTTTAGTAGAAAAATTTTTTAGTTTAGAATTGTACGTCATTCTTGTCGATGAATAAGGTCCCATCGTTTTCTTGAAATTTAATATATTTAATTTATTTATGGCAAATAACAAATCCCATTTGTTTACGGTCATTCAAGCAAGTAATAATTTTCCGCTGATTTTTGAATAGCAGATAGGTTTTCTTGGAATTCATACAAGTCATTATGTTTAGACATTAACCTTGATATTTTCGAACTATAATTTTAGTAGAGGAATAGTGCGATGTGCAGATCATCAAATAAAGATATGCGCTGCATGACTGGTACAAGACATTTCAATAGTGAGTGCAATTAAAAACGTTTTTAATTGATTCTTTGTCAAAGCAGGTGTCTATTTCTCTGTCATACTGTCTCCAAGCTTGTACAATTTAAAATAACGAATCGTCAATAAAATCGCCAAGAACGGAGCATATACTAGTTGATTATTAATTACAACATCAAAAGATGGTTTTCAAATCTGCAAATCACTGCAGTTGAATTGTTGGACCCACCTGTTTACCTCGATGTTACGTATTTTCTTTGCATATACATAAGTGTCTATTTACAGTGGAATACAGTAAAAATGCAACTTAGGTTAAAAGTAAGCTTATATTAAGCTGTTATACATTTTGCCTGCTATGCTTGAGTTTAGTCCTGATCAAAAAAATGCAGAATATTTCAACCATATTATTCAGTCGAATCGAATACAAAACAATATAATCTCTATTTAATTAACTCACTTTATATGATTAACACTATTCGTTGTTAGATTCGCCTTTTTTTAAAGTTTTCGATTTGACAATTGAAAGAAATTTTATTGCCTTACAAAAAGTGCATTTTTTCACTTGTCACTGTATGCGTATATCCACATGCAAATCACAATATCTGAAGTGATGGACTCAATGGCATATGATTGGAAACCTTCATGTTAACGCCTCTTTTTACAATGCTTCAGTCGTTTATTTGATCTTTAACGTAATACAGTGCAAAATGGTGTCCGCAAAGTTGGTATGTGATCCAGAAGAAGCTTGGCGATCAGTTACAAAAACTTTTATTATATTACAAGGAAAACATTATACAATATTGCAAAGATAATTTCAATGAATTTTCATATTGTGTGAAATATGGTATATTGAATATGAAAAGTAAATACGGCAAGAGCACGAAATAATGAGAAGGTGTTGTTTGATATTTCAATGTGATAAAAACGTAGAAGTGATAAGAAAAGTGATTCTACTAAAAGTTGATAACTCGAAGATTTTTTTCGCTCGCATATTTGGTCAAATATTTAAATTTATAGTTTTGAGCGCTTTTTAATAATATTAGATCGACGGATCTGAACTACAACCGAATTAGGATCCGGTTTATGGAATACTCCAGTGTACTTTTTCGACTTTTAATTGAATTACATAAAATTTTAGCGCATATAAAGGCATATTGGAGTAATTTTTACAACATGGTCGATTTTGATTCAACTTTGGTTGAAAATATTCATTTGTAGATAAATTTAATACAACCGACAAATTCCCAAGCAGATTTGTTACAACTACTTATTACCATAAAAACTTGACGCGCTTCATGTTTGGCCAATATTAAAATGTTTGTTAGAAATCGTACTTACGGATAAGTTCTGAGGTTACGGCACAAGAAATCATTACTCGAAAAGCTCGAAGAAGAGCAGAATATTACGCAGCAATCCCGTCTTATGTTCTTCTACAAACATTAAAATGACCCTGAAATGACCATTCCACCTTTTGATCAGCTTCTAAAGTTATATTTCCTTTGAAAGCTAGTTCTGTATCTTTAAGAATTGAAACAACTTTAATATTCCTCGAGGTGACTTCTACAGCAAGATGTTTAGATCAAACAATTTCTTCCAACTTTGCGCTCACAACGGCACTGGTATTAAATCATATTGATTTTACTAAAAAATCGCAAATAATTTTGGGCTGAGAAATAGTGAATTTGTACAAAATCGATTATGAAGCGATGTTGTGGGTCCCCAATACGGATATTGCTTACCAACACTTTCGCATTTCTTTATGCGTGTGGTTTCACATCGAGTGCCTCACCCGAGCTCTGTATGGATGGTTTAAATATATGTATATTTCATCAGCATTATACACACTCTAATTTGTATACTCTCGCAACAAAGTTGCTAAGGAGAGTATTATAGTTTTGTTCACATAACCGTTGTTTGTAAGTCCTAAAACTAAAAGAGTCAGATATAGGGTTATATATACCAAAGTGATCAGGGTGACGAGTAGAGTTGAAATACGGATGTCTGTCTGTCCGTCCGTCCGTGCAAGCTGTAACTTGAGTAAAAATTGAGATATCGTGATGAAACTTAGTACACGTATTTATTGGCTCCATAAGAAGGTTAAGTTCGAAGATGGGCAAAATCGGCCCACTGCCACACCCACAAAATGGCGAAAACCGAAAACCTATAAAGTGTCATAACTAAGCCATAAATAACAAGTAAGGAAGGGCCAAGGTCGGGTGTCACCGAACATTTTATACTCTCGCATGATAAAGTGATAATCGAGATTTCATTATCCGACATTTACATATTATTTTGCTGTAAAATTAATTAGATTAGATCAATTTGTGTACTTTGAGTATTGAATTGTATTTTCATTTCCTAATGTATCGGAGGATGGAGTCATGTGTAGAAGTTCACGCAAGTGAGGAAAGTTCTCTGATCGCCATTCACTTGGGAGTGGCCAGAAACGATTCTTTTACACATGGCTCAAGCAGCTCACAACTTCCGGTCTTTGACCAAGTATCCTCTGGGTAGCCTAAGAACATCCGTTCGAAGGCGAGCTAATGTGAGAAGGCGAAAGATCCCCTGCTTAGGGTTGTGCGCTGGGTTTGGGACCCGCCACGTAAAAAACACCCCCAATGAAAAGAAAGCGACAGCCTCGGAAGAGAAACCCCCCTTTTGATGACGATCATGGCAAACGAAATAAGGACTACGAGATAAGGGCATG
>NW_026093334.1:0-3381 GCF_024586455.1 Bactrocera neohumeralis | reverse complement strand
AATATGAGATTGTGGAATTCTTCCAAATGCACTGCCGTTATGGCTTTATGTCTACTTCAGTAAGATGAGGAAGGTTAATTAACTTAAATATGTGAAGTAAATAATTTGAAAAAACTCAATATCGATTGCTAAGTGTGTATATACAAGAAAATCGACTTTATACTTTAATATAAGATTGTGGAATTCTTCCAAATGCACTCTCGTTATGGCTTTATGTCAACTTCAGTAAGATGAAGAAGGTTAATTAACTAAAATATGTTAAACTAATGGTTTAAAAGAACTCAATATCGATTCCAAAATCTGTATATACAAGAAAATCGACTTTATACTTTAATATGAAATTGTGGAATTCTTCCAAATGCACTGCCGTTATGGCTTTATGTCAACTTCAGTAAGATGAAGAAGGTTAATTAACTTAAATAAGTGAAGTAAATAATTTGAAGCAACTCAATATCGATTGCTAAATGTGTATATACAAGAAAATCGACTTTATACTTTAATATAAGATTGTGGAATTCTTCCAAATGCACTGCCGTTATGGCTTTATGTCAACTTCAGTAAGATGAAGAAGGTTAATTAACTTAAATAAGTGAAGTAAATAATTTGAAGCAACTCAATATCGATTGCTAAATGTGTATATACAAGAAAATCGACTTTATACTTTAATATAAGATTGTGGAATTCTTCCAAATGCACTCTCGTTATGGCTTTATGTCAACTTCAGTAAGATGAAGAAGGTTAATTAACTTAAATAAGTGAAGTAAATAATTTGAAGCAACTCAAAATCGATTGCCAAATGTGTAGTACAAGAAAATCGACTTTATACTTTAATATAAGATGAGGAAGGTTAATTAACTTAAATAAGTGAAGTAAATAATGATTTGAAACAACTCAATATCGATTGCTAAATGTGTATATACAAGAAAATCGACTTTATACTTTAATATAAGATTGTGGAATTCTTCCAAATGCACTGCCGTTATGGCTTTATGTCCACGTTAGTAAGATGAAGAAGGTAAATTAACTTAAATATGTTAAACTAATGATTGCTAAATGTGTATATACAAGAAAATCGACTTTATACCTTAATATAGTGGAACTTCAATATCGATTATGGCTTTATGTCATATACAAAGAAAATTAGAAATATGTTAAACTAATGATTTGAAGCAACTCAATATCGATTGTAAATGTGTATATACAAGAAAATGACTTTATATTTAAATATTAGATTGTGGAATTCTTTCAAATGCACTGCCGTTATGGCTTTATGTCAACTTCAGTAAGATGAAGAAGATTAATTAACTTAAATAAGTGAAGTAAATAATTTGAAGCAACTCAATATCGATTGCTAAATGTGTATATACAAGAAAATCGACTTTATACTTTTACATAAGATTGTAAAATACTACCAAATGCACTGCCGTTATGGCTTTATGTCCACTTCAGTAAGATGAAGAAGCTTAATTAGTTAAATATGTTAAACTAATGATTTGAAGCAACTCAATATCGATTGCTGAATGAGTATATACAAGAAAATCGACTTTATATCTAAATATTAGATTGTGGAATTCTTCCAAATGCACTGCCGTTATGGCTTTATGTCAACTTCAGTAAGATGAAGAAGGTTAATTAACTTAAATAAGTGAAGTAAATAATTTGAAGCAACTCAATATCGATTGCTAAATGTGTATATACAAGAAAATCGACTTTATACTCTTAATATAGATTGTGGAATTCTTCCAAATGCACTGCCGTTATGGCTTTATGTCAACTTCAGTAAGATGAAGAAGGTTAATTAACTTAAAATATGTTAAACTAATGAATTAAAGCAACTCAATATCGACTGCTAATGTGTATATACAAGAAAATCGACTTTATACCTGAATATAAGATTGTCGAATTCTTCCAAATGCACTGCCGTTATGGCTTAATGTCAACTTCAGTAATATAAAGAAGGTTAATTAACTTAAATAAGTGAAGTAAATAATTTGAAGCAACCCAATATCGATTGCTAAATGTGTATATTTAAGAAAATCGACTTTATATCTAAATATAAGTTTGTGGAATTCTTCCAAATGCACTGCCGTTATGGCTTTATGTCAACTTCAGTAAGATGAAGAAGGTTAATTAACTTATATAAGTGAAGTAAATAGTTTGCAGCAACTCAATATCGATTGCTAAATGTGTACATACAAGAAAATCGACTTTATACCTTAACATAAGATTGTGAAATTCTTTCAAATGCACTGTCGTTATGGCTTTATGTCCACTTCAGTAAGATGAAGAAGCTTAATTAGTTAAATATGTTAAACTAATGATTTGAAGCAACTCAATATCGATTGCTAAGTGTGTATATACAAGAAAATCGACTTTATACCTTTAATATAAGATTGTGGAATTCTTCCAAATGCATTGCCGTTATGCCGTTTTGGCTTTATGTCAACTTCAATAAGATGAAGAAGGTTAATTAACTAAAATATGTTAAACTAATGGTTTAAAGAAACTCAATATCGATTCCAAAATCTGTATATACAAGAAAATCGACTTTATACTTTAATATGAAATTGTGGAATTCTTCCAAATGCACTGCCGTTATGGCTTTATGTCAACTTCAGTAAGATGAGGAAGGTTAATTAACTTAAATAAGTGAAGTAAATAATTTGAAACAACTCAATATCGATTGCTAAATGTGTATATACAAGAAAATCGACTTTATACTTTAATATAAGATTGTGGAATTCTTCCAAATGCACTCTCGTTATGGCTTTATGTCAACTTCAGTAAGATGAGGAAGGTTAATTAACTTAAATAAGTGAAGTAAATGATTTGAATCAACCCAATATCGATTGCTAAATGTATATACAAGAAAATCGACTTTGTACCTTTTAATAAGATTGTAAAATTCTTTAAATACACTGGGTATGGCTTTATGTCTACTTCAACTTAGAATCAGGAAGGTTGATTTAACTTAAATAAGTGTAGTAAATAATTTTAAGCAACAATATCGATTGTAATGGTTTCAAAGAAAATCTGTATTTCACTTAACATAAGATTGTGGATTAGTTCAAATGCACTGTCGTTATAGCTTTTGGTGTCATCCTTGTAGGATGAAGAAGTTAAGTTAACAAAAACAAATTAAACCATTTAAACAACTCAATATGATTGCTAAAAGAGTATGGTACAAGAAAACTGACTTTATATCTAAATATAGGTTGTAATTCTTCCAAATGCATCCCAATTGGGTTTTTGTCAACTTCAGAAAGATGAGGGGAATTAATTTAAAAAGAGGTAAAAAATTTTAAAAAACCCAAATACTTTCCAAATTTTATTACAAGAAAATCGATTTTATATCAAAATATAATTTGGGAATTTCCAAAA
>NW_026093333.1:0-5161 GCF_024586455.1 Bactrocera neohumeralis | reverse complement strand
TTTTAAACTTTAAAAATATGCTCGATAAATTACAGCGAAAAGTGATGTTGAAAGGGTTTTATCCCAAGGTAGGGGCCGGGGTTTCCGGGGATTTGACAGAGCATTAAATTCCAATCGTTGGGACATATTTTGCCCGGGGAAATATTATCGGCTGATGAATGCCCCTTCAATTTTTTTTGTTGTTCAATGGGGGGGAATCGAGTTCACTATCTCCTGGAATTTGTTTTTCACAGCCATTTGACGGGCCCAAGAAATTTTTTACATAATTTCAGTACGCTCTGGGCTTTAAATCCCCAGATCCCCCCGACGGGTTCCACAACATTTCCCGGTCTTAAAACCCTTTCGTTAGTCGCCACCATCTATTTTTGAGAAATCACCCCTGACGGCCGTTTTGTCGTTTTTTTTTTTTCCGAAAAATCGCGGTTTTCATCCTATCCCCTGTTGTGATGGGTTTTGGCATTACGATAGGGAAAAACCTAAAGGCAGTTGGAAATAAAAAAAATTTGAATTATTTAAATTCGGTTTCCCGGGAACTTTTTTTGGGGAACTGGCAAAGAAAGGGTGCTAGAAACACAATTGACCCTTTAGGTGGGATGCAACCTCATTTATTTTACTTAGGGGTGCTACAACATATAGCCCCTTTTTTTTGATGTGTAGTTTTCTCAAAATGGACGAAAAGATTTGATTTTAAGGGGGGTTGGGGTTTTCCCCATGGAAAAAAATTTTTTTTGCAAGCAAAGAAAATTAAAGAAGCCAGGGGCGAAAAATATCAAACGATTAAAGAAAACAATTCCAATAACAAAAACCCCAAAAATGTAAATATTAGAGACCTAAGTTAAGCTTTTTATATTAGCGGTATAAAGCCTTTTAATTGTTTTGTCATCCATAGTGGGTTGAAGTTGCCGCAAGCTAAAACCCTTTAATGCCAGTTCTTTCATAACCTACAACAACAATGATGGTTAGATTGTTTGATAGACAATTGTTTGCCTCTTTAAAAAGTCGGACACCGTCATTGCCACTAAAAAATACTAAAAGACCTAAAATTTTATTATTTTAAAAAATTCTCCGGGGGTATTAAAGGGGGGAATTATTTATTGGGAAACGCCGCCAGACGTTCAAATCCGCTACTTATGTTCAACGCTTGATTGTTTTCTGCAATTTGCTCATTATTTTTTTAAAGAAAGTAAAAAAGGATGTGGAAGCCTATGATGTTTTAAAAATAGGTTTATCTAGTAGTCGATGGCCGACAATGCGAGTATTGTTGCTGCAATTAGATAATTCGCACTTTTTTGTTTTATTTCCCCATTTCCCCCCAAAAAGCAGAAAATGTCACTTTGTCCCTGGTTTTTCTTCCCCCGTTTGCGTGGCTTGTCTGGGGGCCCCGGGCTTGCTAAAAACCCAGGTAGACTGCCTGCAAAATGCGAAGAAAAAAACTACAATAATGTTTTTCTAATAGGATTAGCTTAGGGAGCACTTAGCCAGTTAAGGGCCCGTTTAAGTAGTTTTTGGGAATATGTTTTTTTGTTTTTGATTTTAAAATGAATGAGTGGCTTTTTTGGTTTTTCCTTTTTCCTTTTTTTTTGAGAAAAATCATTGACAGAAAAAAAAAACGAAAATTAGGAAGAAAATTTGTTATGGGTAAAGTTAAATGCCTAAGAGAAGAAGAATTTTTTAAAGGCAGAAACACAGCTGAATTATTTAAAACGTGAATTTTAAGGGAACCACTGTAAAAACTTTTACTGTTTTGGGAACTAAACAGGAAACCAGGGTTAAATATTATACATATATTAAAGGTCTTTTTCCAAAAGAAACAGAATTTTTAAATAAAAATTTTTCTGGTGGGCCACCTTTTTGGGTGGGATATAAAAAAAAAAGTTTGACTTTTGTTGACATTTTGAAAAATTTTTAAGAAAATTGATAACTACAATCGATGTTATGGGGATCGGGGACAGCAGTTTTTGCTCATCGGTCGTAAAAGCTTTTTTGAACAAAGAGCAAATATTAAATTTTTTTTTAAACTTGGAAAAAAGTTTTTGAAAAAATTTAAATGATGAAAAATGGGACAGCAATTTTCCCCGATTAATGTGCATGGGGGCCCTGGCGCCTGTTGCACGATAATGCGCCGGCCAAAGGTCGACGCTTTCCACCGATTTTTTTACGAAAAAATGGGATTAACCCATTACTCACCACCCTACTTTACCTGGGTCTGGGGATCCTGTGATTTTTTCCCATTTGGGGGAAAAAAAATTTTCCCATGAAAGGACACTGGTTTGAGGGCATTTCAGCTATCCACAAAAGGGGCGACTGATATTCTCAAAAAGCCAAAAAGATCTTAAAAAACTCATTTGAAATGCTAATTTTTTCCCGGGTAAAGTGTTTGAAAAAAGGGAAAAATTTGATTAAAAAAATAAATTTTTTAAAAAAATAAAATTTTTTGTTTTTTTTAAAAGGGCTGTTTTTTTTCGACAGGCCTTTAAAACTATTTTTTTGAACAGATTACTTCCCCCCCCAAAAGGGAAAGGGAGTTGGTCCGCTTTTGGTCTTTTCACCCATCAGCTCATCACACTGATGAGATTAATTAATTAAAGCAAAAGGTTTTGGCTTAATGGAATTCAACGAACAAAAAAGGGTTTAAATTTTTTTTTCTTAATTTCAGACGAAAATCCTCCTTTTTGGCAGATTAAAAAACAAAGGTAAATATGGGAAAAAATTGAAAATTAAAAGGGAAACATAAATAAAGGGCCCCAAAAAAAGGTGCACCCGTAACAAGCAAAAGGGAAAAAACATTTATTTGGCGAATTTTGTTGGCGTAATTTCACGAACGCAAAAAACGTTATGTTGGGGGAGTTCAATCTGTTAGGAACAAAGAAAACCATATCCCGTTTTTAAAATATTGAAGACCGTTATTTATACCAGAATGGGATAATAGTATTTGTTATAATGAAGGACTGGAAAAAGGACGATTTTGTAAATTTTGGGAAATAATGAGCATTATCAAATATAGTTTAAAGAAATCGGGCAAAGATCATTTCAAATAAGAAATCTTTTAACCTTTGTTTTTCCACAGATTTTGTTATTGATAATTTTTCAACTTTATTGAACAATTTTTTTAATTTTAGTTCAAAGCAAAATCAGAGGCAATTATGATCATTGCAGTTTTTTTTTTTTTTTTTGGAGTACTATACATTAAAATGGTGCCCTGCTATAATATATGCGTATTAATGCACGTGATATTTCCAACACCTAATTCCTTTTTTATTTACCATTTTAACATTTACAAGCCTCTTTACACAGTTTTTTTTTGTCCTTTTTGATTATGTTTTTCTATTTTTTCCAAATTTTTAGCACACAAAAGGGAAAAAGAAAAAATTGCTTGATTTATTTCAAATGCATTAAGAACAATTTAAAAATTTAAAAATTAGGCAAGTTATTAAATAGCAAAAAAACATAAAAGAAAAAAGAAGCAGAATGAAAGAAATGGGTTTTGGGAATGGGAAAAAAAAGGAAAAAATAGAAATTGAAAAAAAAAACCCAACCTTTAAGTTGCGAAACGTCTACATGAAAAAGGGTGCACGTTTTCGTTAACGTTTTTAATACGAAAAAAATTTTAAAAAAGGGCAAAAGAAAATTTTTTTAAAGGTCATTTCAGCTAATAGGTATTTTTAAAGAGGATAAGAAAATTAGAGATACGAAAAAAAAAGATTTAACCATTTTCTTTTTAGGGAAAAATTTATTTCGGAGACTAAAAATTTGTTTTGACACATTGGGATATGAGGGGGGTTTTTTTTTTAATTATTAATTTTTTTTAATCCCATCATGAATTTTTTTTTAAATGCCCCCAAAAATTTCTGAAAAATTTGAGCCCCATATTAACATTAAGGGTCCCAAATTAAAAATTTCCATTGAAAATACAGACCATAGTGATTTTTATCTTTAAATTTCTAAGCTCAGAGGTTTTTTATGGCATCAGCTTTCACTTTAGACACATATTCCACAAAATTGAACGCTCTACAAAAGTGCCCCTTGTTACAAAGTCGTAACTCACGCCGGCGAGGTAGTATGGGCTCTAAACCGATTTTTCCACGAAATTGATTTTTGTAAAATCTTGAAACGACAAGTACACTAGAAAAAATTTAATGTACAAACTTTTAAAGATTTAATTTGCTGCAAAAATGGCAAGTCAGAAATCGCTTTTTCATATTAATACTTCTCGAGATTCGATTTTTGGGTAACTATGAAATTTTCTATAGATGAATTTAAATAATTAAATATTTTTAACATTTTTTATTTACAAAATCCGTTTTTTTGTTAAATAGGTGATGATTTATTCAGAAGATTTATTGTGTTTTTCCATTTGACACGTTAACCTTACATTAATATCGACGTTCTTGCAAACAAGCTGCGCGGGATGAAGTGATATTGTTATTTCTCTTGGATATAAGGAATCTTGTTACATATAAGGGTACTGGTTGTAGGTGTCCATAGTGAGCAAATGCACATCAGAAATAATTGTTGAGGTGCCGACTGGAGTTAAGAAACTCAAATGCTATCTATAAAATCATGACACATAGCGAATCCTGAATCTCTTGATATAAGTTCTAAAATAATCCATCTTTTAAAATTACAAAAAGATTTCTTTCAGAATATGAAATAAAGGAAGCCATTGAAGTTTAGTAATACCTCTTTTTAAAATCATTTCGAGCTCGACTTAAGTATGTAAATAAGGTTTTATACACTTGGAAAAATTTTTAAAAGAAATGAAGATAGTCTGAAAAAATTTTCTCAAACTATCTCAATCCTTGGCTTTTGGAATTTATTTATTAAATTGAAATTTATAAATTCAATTGAGCTTCAAAAATAATCATAGCTTACAAAGAGACTAAAGATATTTATTCAGTTTAGTTTAATTACTGTACATACCGTTCTGATTGATTAATTGATGGATTGTGAATTTCATCAATAAAACTTTGAAAAGTAAATATTTTCAAATTAGCTTAACATTCTACTTTTGGTAAAATTCCTATCTTAAACCCCAAAAAGGTCAATAAATGCAATTAATTATCCCGATCTCCTATTTTCCACTCACTTGATCTTCTTTTTTTAAAATTTAAATTTTAATAAAATTTTCATAGTATTTTAAATTTCATTGGTTTTCTCTTTT
>NW_026093332.1:0-5893 GCF_024586455.1 Bactrocera neohumeralis | reverse complement strand
CCCCGGGGTTGACCAGTGCATCGGGGGCCAAGCCGGAAACGAGCGAGAGCCCCGACGATGCCACTCGCGCAAGCGAAAGCGTCGCTTCCGCAACCGAAGTGTACGACCGCGCCGCCCGTGGTGTGCCGGAGGTGACCAAGAGCTACGCCGCCTTACTGCAGAACAGCCACCGCGTCCTTGTTCGGCGCAAAGAGGCGGAGAAGCTTATTCTAAGGACACTCGTGAAAGCCGTTCTCGAGGATGTACCCCGCCTCAACCGTTCCGTTCATTTTCCGTTTGGAGACAAAGTGGTCGAAGACCTAAAGGACGACGTCGACGATCAGAACCACACACTTGGCGGCCCTGCCAGCGACCCAGAAACGAGGAGCACCCCTGGCCACACCGGCAAAAAGGGAAAGACCAAAAAAAGTGAGAAGGGACCGAAAAAGGATGCGAACAGCACAAAAAGCGCGCGCAAGCAGCAAGGCGGTTCTAAAGACGTCGCGCAGTCGCAGACCACATTGCTGAACGCCGTCGCATCTTCGGGATCGACCGTTGGCAAGTCAGAACAGACCGCCAGCCGCAGCGCCCCACCGCGGCCAAGAAGCATCGGCAAGAAACGTGCCACCGAAGCTGAGGCCGTCCCTACGGACATGGTCACCGTCGCGGACAGGGAACTGGCCGAGTGGTACGGCTTCTGCTTCGCCCTACGGCAGCGCACGCCTGCCTTCACGGAGCAACTCTTCACGGACCACTTTCTCGACCCGGCGTGGGATGGCAACCTCGATGGGAATGGCGCGCGGGTCGAGGAGACGAGCGACAGCGACGTCGGCGCCGCCGCTGCCGTTGGCGAGGAAGGAGGAGAAGCCCTTTGCGGACGCTCACGAAGCTCCGGCCAACGACGAATCTGACGTGGTCGAGGCACCAGCCGACGCTCCCCCGCCGCCACCTGAATCAGCCTCACCTTCCTCTCTGACACTCAGGGGTAAAGTGGTCAGCACAGTGGTCTGTCCTCCTTCCTTGACGCCACTGCCGTTGTGGACAAGCTTTGTGTTGGAACCCGTAAGCTTACGTCAACTGCGACGGTTTTCGAGCCTTTGCTTCTTTTTTTTTTTTTACTTTGCATCTCACGTGACGCCATCCGTTGGCTGTCATCTTCCCCCCCCCCCCCGACGCCCCGCCTTTGGGTATGTACCATACGAACCGGCCGTGCGCCGGCCAACTTTGTTTGTATTCAATTTTCTTCACTCACTTGTGTGACCCACCAACTTTTTTTTTCTACCTCTATTTTGTCTTTGTACGATCCCATCGTTTTTTTACCTCCTTTCTTTCCTCTCTCTCCAAAACACAAACAAAATGGAAAACGACTACTGAACGGGAGGTTGAAACGCTACAGGAGTTTAATTGATCGCTGGTCCAGCGCGCCACCGGCACTGGTATTTGCTGATTGTTTTTCTAAACCACACCCAAATGAGGCCTT
Source organism: Bactrocera neohumeralis (assembly GCF_024586455.1). Taxonomy (NCBI): domain Eukaryota; kingdom Metazoa; phylum Arthropoda; class Insecta; order Diptera; family Tephritidae; genus Bactrocera; species Bactrocera neohumeralis. Next base: position 4,434 of record NW_026093332.1, on the reverse strand, counting down.
CTTCTTTTCTTGTTTCCTTTTATTCTCCTTTACAATCCCGACAGCTTCCAAGGAAAGAACCATGTCCTCAAACATCACCGCTGAGAGGTACGAGCAGCTGAAGAAGGAGCGTACCTTCCACAAGTTCACGTTCCGTGGGCTTGAGATTGACCCCCTGCTCGCCCTGAGCGAGGAGGAGTTCAAGGCCCTCGTGCACGCGCGCGCCCGCCGCAACATGAACCGCCACGCGAAGATCCGCCCGCCTGTGCTGCTGAAGCGCCTGCGCGAGGCGAAGAAGCACGTGAAGGTTGGCGAGAAGCCGAAGGCGACCAAGACGCACCTGCGCGATGTCGTGATCACGCCCGAGATGGTTGGCTCCGTGGTTGCCGTGTACAACGGCCACGCCTTCATCTCCGTTGAGATCAAGGGTGAGATGATCGGTCACTACATTGGCGAGTTTGCCATGAGCTACAAGCCCGTCTTCCACGGCCGCCCCGGTGTTGGCGCCACCCACTCTTCCCGCTTCATCCCTCTGAAGTAAGCAGCAAGAGGAGCGAGCACGTGTTTGCGCATGGATCACTGCTGGAAGTGTCTCTCTTGTGTATTCTTGGAGAACAGCCGATAGCTCTTTTGTTCATTTGTCATTTTCAACACATCAAACCGAACTAAAAAAAAAAGAAAGAACACCTCCGCAGAAGGGTACTGTGAATGCCTGCAAAAGGCAATTTGGCAGGTGACGGTGACTGTTGTTTACTCACCGAGGGCGAAAAAGAGCAACAAGGACCGTCAAAGGGAATGGCGTTGTCTTTCCTCCTGTGGTCTTTGATTTTCCTTTTCCTTCGACATCGCGTTGCCACTATCATCGTCGTCGTCGTTGGACGGTACGCACGCTTTCGAAAAGGGAGAGGGGGCTCTCAGGGGTAAAAGTGACTTGTCACCACTAGTTTCTTTCTCTTTGTTCACTCTCTCTCTCTCATTCTTTTTTCTCTTTCTCCGACCGTCTAAAATCCTGTTGCAAGAAGGAAATTAAATCAAAAAAAGGATAACACACACACACACACACACACACAAAAGGAGAGAGAGTGAAAAGAGGAAGGTTCTTTTCCCGTTCTGTTCTCTCTGGTTTGTTTGCGCAGCGCATAGAAACGCAGTCGATCGTCCCAGGGTACGTTTCGGGAAAGAAACGAGAAAAAAAGGAGAACGGAAGCTTTTTACTCCTCGTGTGATTGGCTCCCTGTCGGAAGCATACCCTTTCACGTCGGACCTCAGCTGATAACCTTGGTAACATCCGAGGTACACAGAGAGAGAGAGAGCAGATCAATCGTGATTGTGTTGCTCTGTGTTTGTCTCTTTCTCTTTACTTTGGCTTCTGGAAAAAAAAGGATAACATAAACGAGCCGGATAACAGCGACACCAAGAGACAACAACAAAGATTATTGTACATCTATATCTTTATATACAACCACCGCTTCTCCCACGCTTATCGTACGTTGTTATACCATTTACGCTACTACTTTTTTTTTTTTTTGTCTACTCTTTCTCTTATCTGTCGTCATTCCACACCGTTGCCAGACGTACGTCCGTTGTGGTGGACAAGCAAGAGAAGGAAGAAAGAACAAACACAATTTGAGCTTTTCCGCCTCGATTTGTTCGAATTTAATACTTGTTCAGCTGTTGCCTGCCACTTTTAGAACAATACGTTCGAAGCGAAAAAGAGAGGAAAAAAAACGGAGTAATTTGTTTACGCCCCGTGAGCCACCGCCCTAATCGCCGAGATGAATGGAGAGCGACGACCCTCGCGACCGTACGATGGGGAACTGTACGTGAGCCTGGTCGCTAGCGAGCGCATTGCCAGGAGACGCATCAGCGAAGGGGAGAGGCGAGTGCGTTTTCTTTCTTTGCAAAAGCCTTTGCGCTCGGACTAAGGAAATGCGAGCCGCAACGGCGTTTACGCGAACTCCAGCGATGCTGCAATTTACAACTAGCCCCTCTCCCGATAGACCCCCTCAGTTACCCACCGTGGGGAAACCACCCCCTAGCCCCGAACGCGTATCAACGTGCTGCCGCGAAGGTCCGCGCGGCGGTCGCAACGCAGAAACCGGCGGCGGAGGGGTCAGCGGCGGCAACGGCAGAGTCCTGCTAGCTCTCTTTTTGGACCCTCTCAGCCTCCGCCTCTGCAGCTCTTTGTGAACGACGTGAGCAGCTCAAAACTTGTCGCCTTATCAACACTGCAGCGGCCGCTGTTGTTCCTGGCTTCAGAGGAAGACGCGGCTCACGAGGGCTTACTCATGGAGGAAGCCTCTCGTTCAGCAGAATCACGACCTTGCGAACGAGAGCCGCAACGACGCGATAGACCGCGTTCAATCCCGTGAAACGCAAGAACGAAACCGTCGCCACAATATCCAGAACATCCAGGATTGCGAAAAGCGCGAGATTGATGTACGCAATCTGATCGTCGCGTGGGAACGAAAACGGCGAACTCCCATTGCGGCGGCATACGATAGTTTCCGAAAGGACTCCCCTTCACGTTCCCCTCCATCGCAGAGAACGACTAGCGAGGACACCAAAAGCACACTGTCCCGCAAAAACAGAGGTGCCAATCCTTCATCACCGCTCGGCCGCGCGACAACCAACTCTTTCACTCGTGACACTTTGCTCACACGACTCCAAGGACTCGAAGCAGCGACGCGCGATCACACCTACCGCATGGCCGACGCGGAGCGTGAACAGCTGGAGCACGAATGGGGAACTACTCTTAGCACAGCGAACAAGAAGAAAGCGGAGGCGCTCTCCCTTACACCCTCCGATTCACCTGCGCCAGCAGCACCTGAAGAGACACCGTCCGTGCCCACCGTCCTCGACTCTCCCCTACCCCGTCCACGACACAAGGGCCTTCCACTGTTTCCCCCCAGTGGCACAATGCCGGGGCTTATGCAGGACGAACTGATACGCCGACGCAGGCAGGAGCAAGAACGGCTACAGATTGAGGAAAGTGACGATCGCAACCAGATTGCTGGCGACGAGATATCTGCACTTATCAAATGCCTTGACACTTTTCCTAGCACTTCGTCCCCAGACCTGGTCAACAGCGTTTTAACCGAGGAGGAATACAATCGCAACGACCTCTACGCCCAAGAGCTCGACGAGCTGTACATTCTATTACTGTCCATCAGCAAGAACACTGAAACAGCAATCATTCCTTTGGAGGCGATGCAAAACGAGGAAGAGGCCGCCCGTAACGACCTATACGAGCAAGAAATCCGTGACCTAGTCAACCTGTTATCCATTAGCTTCACCTCCCCGGAAGAAGAACAGGAATCACCTCAGCAGGTATTCTCTTCACCAACCGACCATTCCCTCTCCGTTCCTCAGCAGACATTGGAAGAGGCGGTTACGCTTCTCGATGAAGAAAATGAAACTGATCGTGTCCAAGTAGAAGAGCAGCAGGCTCTTGAGCGCGACGGCTTGAACGGGCCGCCGCCACCGACTTGCTGGACGCCGGGGACCGCGCCCCGCGCCGCGAGGCTGCTGATCGGGCCGCCCGCGACGCCCTCGCCACCCGTGAGGCGGACGAGCGCAGCGGCGTCGAGGCGGAGGAGGCGGCCGCACGTGCCGCGCTTGAGCGCGCCGACGTCGAGGACGAGGAGTCTGCCAGCCGCGCCGCGGTGAAGAACGCGGAGGACGACGAGCGCGACGGCCTGGAACGGGCCGCCGCCGTCGACCTGCTGGACGCCGTGGACCGTGCCCGCGCCCGCGAGGCTGCTGACCGGGCCGCCCGCGACGCCCTCGCCGCCCGTGAGGCGGACGAGCGCAGCGGCGTCGAGGCTGAGGAGGCGGCCGCACGTGCCGCGCTTGAGCGCGCCGACGTCGAGGACGAGGAGTCTGCCAGCCGCGCCGCGGTGAAGAACGCGGAGGACGACGAGCGCGACGGCCTGGAACGGGCCGCCGCCGTCGACCTGCTGGACGCCGTGGACCGCGCCCGCGCCCGCGAGGTTGCCGACCAGGCCGCCCGTGACGCCCTCGCCGCCCGTGAGGCGGACGAGCGCAGCGGCGTCGAGGCGGAGGAGGCGGCCGCACGTGCCGCGCTTGAGCGCGCCGACGTCGAGGACGAGGAGTCTGCCAGCCGCGCCGCGGTGAAGAACGCGGAGGACGACGAGCGCGACGGCCTGGAACGGGCCGCCGCCGTCGACCTGCTGGACGCCGTGGACCGTGCCCGCGCCCGCGAGGCTGCCGACCAGGCCGCCCGTGACGCCCTCGCCGCCCGTGAGGCGGACGAGCGCAGCGGCGTCGAGGCGGAGGAGGCGGCCGCACGTGCCGCGCTTGAGCGCGCCGACGTCGAGGACGAGGAGTCTGCCAGCCGCGCCGCGATGAAGAACGCGGAGGACGACGAGCGCGACGGCCTGGAACGGGCCGCCGCCACCGACCTGCTGGACGTCGTGGACCGCGCCCGCGCCC
>NW_026093331.1:0-5848 GCF_024586455.1 Bactrocera neohumeralis | reverse complement strand
TGAGTATTTACAAATGTAAAAAGGCCCAAATCGTATAAAAGTTGGTGCCCAAGTTAGGGTTAAGGCTCCCAAGATTTGAGGCAGTTCAAATTGTTTGATACTGCCAGATATTTCTCTAATGAAAAAGATATCTCATGTCCTGTTTAACTAAATTATGATCGTAATATAAAATGTCAATAAGATAATTTAATGGTTCGTTAAACCGAAAACTCGTTATTTCTAAAGATCGTTGTACTGGACAACCATTGTACGAACTCTTTAAATAACAACTACTGCCTCCTGACAATAAATTAATAAATATTACTTACAAAATATTCTCGATATACGAAAACTAGGACACAAAGCATTACACGCTTATCTCAAAATAATAAAAGCATTCTTCCGTCAATATTAATGTCAGTTTATTAAGAATTATTTTTAACTTTTTAGTTTAAAGTACTCTAAACGTGTGTACGTATCATCTAAAACTAAGCGAGATTGATATGTATGTACATATATATAAATGATCCGGATGACATGAAAAGTTGAATCCAGGTGATCTGTCTGGTTGTCCGCCTGTCCTTGAGTAAAAACAAGTTCGTCGATGGGGCCTAAGTACAAAAAATATCACGAGTTCATCGATGGGCGATGAGCCATTAACCAAAAACGTATAAAGTGCCATAACTGAGACAAAATTAAGATATAAAAATCTCTAATTTGGTTGCGGGTATCGCAGTAGTTAGAGGCAGTTGTGGGCAAAAACTTTCAAAAAGTGATCGTGGACCAGCCATCTAATAAGTTTAATGTACATACAGTGGACCAATAAAGTTTACATACACCTAGTTCTATTAAATTCCGACATACGTTTATTTCTTTCAAAATGGATAAATTTTGTGTTTTTTTTTCTATCCATTTCAAAAGATGTATACTTAACATTAAATTTAGCATATCGAAATATTTTTTTTTTTTATACGAATAAAAAAAATTAATGCTAAACCTAAAAATGGGCATCATTTATATGAAAAAAGTTTACGTACACTAATGTATATTTATATAAATCAAAAGTAATTAGAATAGTTTTAGCGGTTTTGGAGTCCATTTTGTTGCTATTATTGTCTCTAGACATCGATGTATGCTCCCACTCAGTCTCTAGTATTATTTCCGGATATTTTGACCCACTAAGTCCATGATCCAGCTTTTTGGCCTTTTTTAGATGAAATTCGATGTTTTCGAATACGATTTTCTAAAAATCTCCAGATATTTTGAATAGGATTAATGTATGGTGATTGCGTGTCCTATGGAGCTATTTTTAATTCCATAACAACCCTGCACGTACAAGATGAGATGGGTGTTTTGGGTCGTTATCCTGTTGTAAATAGAAGTGGCCGCTATTAACAGTCGATTTAAGCACACTTAAAATTAAATTTTTTTCATAAAATTTTCAGAAAAATTGACGATGGGGTGGCACTGCCTACTTTTTGGTGAAATCCCATATCTCGGGAGCAGACCAACCGATTTTGAAAAAAATTATTACGTGGCATACCTCTTACATTCTTATGTCACATTCTGAAAATGGACGAAATCGACCACAACCACGCCTACTTCCCATATAGCACAATTTTAAATTCCACTTGATTCGTTCAGTTTCCAGTACACAAATCAAGAAGCAATTAATATAACGGGATAAAACTTTGCACGAATAATGTTTTTGTGTGTGCCACCTTATGACCAAAAATTGTTTAAATCCAATAAAAACTGTTCAAGCCCCTAGGTACCGAATATTTAGACCCCGGTACCTATAGTTGACTTTTGATCGAAAATGTCGGTCAATGCGTGATTTATTCTTCTTAATTGGCGGAGACACCGCTTACGCGATTATAGCCGAGTTAACAACAGCGCGCCAGTCGTTTCTTTTTTTTCGCTACGTGGCGCCAATTGGATATTCCACTTGGTCCTTCCAACGGAATGGAGGTCTTCCTCTTCCTCTGCTTCCCCCGGCGGGTACTGCGTCGAATATTTTCAGAGCTGGAGTGTTTTCGTCCATCCGGACAACATGACCTAGCCAGCGTAACCGCTGCCTTTTAATTCGCTGAACTATGTCAATGTCGTCGTATATCTCGAACAGCTCATCGTTCCATCGAATGCAATATTCGCCGTGGCCAATGCGCCAAGGACCATAAATCTTTCGCAGAACTTTTCTCTAGAAAACTCGTAACGTCGACTCATCGGTTGTTGTCATCGTCCAAGCCTCTGCACCGTATAGCAGGACGGGAATTATGAGTGACTTATAGAGTTTGGTTTTTGTTTGTCGAGAGAGGACTCTGCTTCTCAATTGCCTACTCAGTCGAGGTAGCACCTGTTGGCAAGAGTTATACTGCGTTGAATTTCCAGGCTGATATTGTTGGTGGTGTTTACACTGGTTCCCAAATATACGAAATTATCTACGACTTCAAAGTTATGACTGTCAACAGTGACGTGAGAGCCAAGTCGCGAGTGCGACGACTGTTTGCTTGATGACAGGAGATATTTCGTCTTGCCCTCGTTCACTGCCAGAGCCATTTGCTTTGATATCAATATCATCGGCATACGCCAGCAGCGGTACACTCTTATAAAAGATTGTACCAGCTCGATTAAGTTCTGCAGCTCGAATTATTTTCTCCAGCAGCAGGTTGAAGAAGTCCCAAGATAGGGAGTCGTCTTGTCCGAAACCTCCTTTTTGTATCGAACGGCTCGGAGAGATCCTTCCCGATCTGACGGAGCTTTTGGTGTTACTCAACCGCAGTTTACACAACCGTATTAGTTTTGCGGGGATACCAAATTCAGACATCGCGGCATAAAGGCAGTTCATTTTCGTGCTGTCGAAAGCAGCTTTTAAATCGACGAAGAGGTGGTGTGTCGATTCTCCTTTCACGCGTCTTTTCCAAAATTTGGCGCATGGTGAATATCTGGTCGGTTGTTGATTTGCCAGGTCTAAAGCCACACTGATAAGGTCCAATTAGTTTGTTGACGGTGGGCTTTAAGCTTTCACACAATACGCTCGATAGAACCTTATACGATGTTGAGGAGGCTAATCCCACGGTAGTTGGCGCAGATTGTGGGGTCTCCTTTTTTATGGATTGGGCATAGCACACTTAAATTCCAATCTTTGGGCATGCTTTCGTCCAACTAGATCATCTCTTCGGGTTCTACAAGAGTATGCTCTGGTCTTGAAACCTTTTGTTAGTCGCCGCATCTTTTCGTAGAATTTTCGAACATTATCCCTGTCGATCAGCTTGTCAGGCTCTTCATACTCGCGCATTTCGGCCTCTGTTGTGGTCGATTGTAACATTGTGAGATGGACAGTCTGTTTTTTCTCCGCCGCGACACGGCATTCCTCGTCGTACCCAACTGTACTTTTTTGCTTTTTCCGAAAACCAATGGTTTTGTTTGCATCTGTGGTCCGAGTTGCAGATGAGTGCTCTCAGAGAGTAGGAAAGTAGAAAATCGTTCGGTGTCTGTTGTGATTGCAGCTTCTCGACGTCGAACCTTTCCTTGTGTTTGTTGGCGTGCGTTTTTGCCTCAGTTAGTTTCAGCGGTTTGGTGGCTACGCCCACCTCTAAACAAATTTCAATCAAAGGGTCCTTTGTTGCCGGGATCCTCTGCACCAAACGACACTTTGGTATCTTATTAGTCTTTAGTTATGCCACTTTATAGGTTTTCGTTTAATGTTATTTTGTGGGCGTGGCAGTGGAGACAATAACAAGATTTATAAAAAGAGCTTCGTTTCATGTTATCTATAAAACCGGTCTACAACATTTTTGCACGGCTTAAAGATACCTTATTTTTGTTGTATTTATACCCTCAAAATAAGAATTAGAATAGAAAATAGTGCTGAATTTGCTATAAAAATTAAAAATTTTACCAATCAAAATACTAAACAATTTTATATATAAATAATTTATTAAAAGATATTTGTATCCATTCTAACAATAAAAATTTTGAATTATACCTCATATGTTTAAAAATGAACAGTTTTAGTTTTCATGTCATGCACTACTAAGGATCTCATTAATTTTGAAATATACTGGCCTTGGGAACGTATCTCAAATTCCATTATATATTGATGATTCGCTCTTCCGAATATGTAAGCTCCCTATATTATTTTTATTTAAATAAATTAGAAACATTCTACATCATTTTTATGTTTAGTGATCAGGCTAATGGTTTCCGAAGCTACCATGCACTGCTGCCTTTTTTTGTATGTGGTATTGAGATTATTATTAGTAGATCATGGTTTCTTTCTTTTTTCTTTCTTTTTTGAGAATATTAATAATGCAAATAATATAACAGTTAGAAAAAACCAAAACTGTCAAATCGCTAAAATTGTTTAAAAGCAAATAATTCGATTTACTTGTGTAATAAGAGTTTACTGAATTTAATTTTCTGAAACTTTAACTAACTACGTATCACAATAATTTAATGTGCACTTACAGTTATGAATATATAAATATATTAAATTAATATATAATCTATTAAATTATGTAGATATCACCAAGATTTGTTACGGAAAGAAGGTTCTTTAAATTTCCAATGTTTTTAGAGAACTTTAAACATATGTATGTATTTTTTATTTTTTATCTTATTGTTTCGAAATTGAAAAGTTCCCTCAAAAATTTCAAGTCTTCTTTATTGACCAATAGTGCTGTTGTTTTGAAATAAATTTGTCGTTAAACAAATATTTTACACATGTACATAAATAAGACGCGAGATTTAATCAATTGTGCATTGTATTGCAATAAAAATATTGACCATTTCTTAGCTGACGAGACGTCGATATCTAATGATGTAGCAAAAGATAAATACATATGTAAGAAAATTAGAGTATAAATCTTTTGTATCAGATCTCGAAGATGATGACAGTCTTATTTTAATGCAGTGAGTAAAATGTTTATATGGAAACGATATGATAAAAGAAGCATTTCTGTAGATATTTTAACTTTATTGGTTTTAAAATGTACTGATTGTAATAAACATTTCCATTCTTAAACAGCTACCTCAATATGTTATAAGTTAAATTATGTTTTAATGAACGCTACCATTAATTATATGTATATATTTCCCTGGAAACATGGATATATTACTTACTTATCGACCCATATCTCTCCAGCCTATACTTTCCAAAGCTTGTGCTTGAGCTTCCTATACGTCTAAACAGCAAAATTAAACAAAAAAACTATTACCAGAGTATCAGCAGAGATAAAGAGATCCGGAAACCTCCTGTCACTGAAAATGTAGTTCACCTACCGAACTTTGACAGTTGTCTGATTGATAGGTTTTGACGTTTTGCAACGGCCAGATTGAAATTATACCAAAATATATGTGAACTTAGCACGTTTCGCGTTCATTTGAATTTAGCGGGTGGCTGCCAGATAATCACTTAATTTTCCATACAAAATTGAAGAGCGAATTCCCTTTTTTCTACAAGGGTTAATTTTTTTAAATAGTCTGAACAAATTAGGGAATTCCCGCCCTTGCCGGAAATCCTGCATTTAATTTTTCAAGAGCATTTTTATATGTGCGGAAGAAATTGCGGAATATAGCGAGAATTCCCACAATTGTTTTATTGAAGGAAACATGAATGACGGGAATTCCGCAATTTGCGAATGTGTTAGAATTTGTTGCCGCCGTTCAAGAACGCTAATAAAAATTTAAAACAATGAAAATCACAGAAAATGCGAAATTTAAATATATTTCATGAAACGTTTTGCATAGTAGAATTATATTTCAATTACAAATGATTAAAAACATTTCTTAATTGAGAACTAACAGGCTCAATTCACCTTATTATGGAAATATCGAAAGATCAAAAGTTAGTTTTTTTAATATATCA
>NW_026093330.1:0-4245 GCF_024586455.1 Bactrocera neohumeralis | reverse complement strand
AGTCGATTTTCTTGTCTATAGACTTTTAGCAGTCGATATTGAGTTGCTTTAAATCATTAATTTAACAAAATTTAAAGTTAATTAACCTTTTTGATCTTACTTTAAGTTAATTTACATTCTTCGGAAGAATTCGACGATCTTATATTCAGGTATAGAGTCCATTTTCTTGTATATACACTTTAAGCGGTCGATATTGAGTTGCTTTAAATCATTAATTTAACATATTTAAGTTAATTTACCTTCTTCATCTTACTGAAGTTGACATAAAGCCATAACGGCTGTGCATTTGGAAGAATTCGACATACTTATATTCAGGTATAAAGTCGTTTTTCTTGTATATACACATTTAGTAGTCGATATTGAATTGCCTTAAATCATTAATTTAACATCTTTAAGTTAATTTACCTTCTTCATCTTACTGAAGTTGACATAAAGCCATAACGGCTGTGCATTTGGAAGAATTCGACATACTTATATTCAGGTATGAAGTCGATTTTCTTGTATAAACACATTTAGCAGTCGATACTGAGTTGCTTTAAATCATTAATTTAACATCTTTAAGTTAATTTACTTTCTTCATCTTACTGAAGTTTACATAAAGCCATAACGGCAGTGCATTTGGAAGAATTCGACAATCTAATATTCAGGTATAAAGTCCATTTTCTTGTATAAACACATTTAGCAGTCGATACTGAGTTGCTTTAAATCATTAATTTAACATATTTAAGTTAATTAACCTTCTTCATCTTACTGAAGTTGACATAAAGCCATAACTGCAGTGCATTTGGAAAAATTCGACAATCTTATATTCAGGTATAAAGTCCATTTTCTTTTATATACACAATAAGGTCGATAAAGTCCATAATTAATTTAACTTGTCTAATTTACATTTTACTGAAGTTGACAAAGCAGTCGATATATGTCGATTTTTTTGTATATATACATTTAGCAGTCTATATTGAATTAAATCATTAATTTAACATCTTTAAGTTAATTTATTTGGAAGAATTTGACAATCTGATCTTAAAGCATTTTCTTGTATATATACATGATATTGAGTTGACATAAACAACTTTAAGTTAATTAACCATATCTTACGGCAGTGGCATTTGGAAGAATTCGACAATCTTATATTCAGGAATAAGTCGATTTTCTTGTATATACACATTCAGCAGTCGATATTGAGTTGCTTGATATCATTAATTTAACATCTTTAAGTTAATTAACCTTCTTCATCTTACTTGAAGTTGACATAAAGCCATAATGCCAGTGCATTTGGAAGAACTCGATAATCTTATATTCAGGTATAAAGTCCATTTTCTTTTATATACACATTAAGCAGTCGATATTGAGTTGCTTTAAATAATTAATTTAACATCTTTAAGTTAATTTACCTTCTTCATTTTACTGAAGTTGACAAAAAAGCCATAACGGCAGCGCATTTGGAAGAATTCAACAATTTTATATTCAGGTATAAAGTCGATTTTCTTGTATATATACATTTAGCAGTCGATATTGAGTTGCATTAAATCATTAATTTAACATCTTTAAGTTAATTTACCTTCTTCATGTTACTGAAGTTGACATAAAGCCATAACGGCAGTGTATTTGGAAGAATTTGACAATCTGATATTCAGGTATAAAGCCGATTTTCTTGTATATACACATTTAGCAGTCGATATTGAGTTGCTTTAAATCATTAATTTAACAACTTTAAGTTAATTAACCTTCTTCATCTTACTGAAGTTGACATAAAGCCATAACGGCTGTGCATTTGGAAGAATTCGACAATCTTATATTCAGGTATAAAGTCGATTTTCTTGTATATATACATTTAGCAGTCGATATTGAGTTGCTTCAAATCATTACTTTAACATATTTAAGTTAATTAACCTTCTTCATCTTACTCAAGTTGACATAAAGCCATAACTGCAGTGCATTTGGAAGAATTCGATAATCTCATATTCAGGTAAAAAGTCGATTTTCTTGTATATACACATTTAGAAGTCGATATTGAGTTGCTTGAAATCATTAATTTAACATCTTTAAGTTAATTTACCTTCTTCATCTTACTGAAGTTGAAATAAAGCCATAACGGCAGTGCATTTAAAAGAATTCGACAATCTTATGTTCAAGTATAAAGTCGATTTTCTTGTATATACACATTTAGCAGTCGATACTGAGTTGCTTTAAATCATTAATTTAACATATTTAAGTTAATTTACCTTCTTCATCTTACTGAAGTTGACATAAATCCATAACGGCAGTGTATTTGGAAGAATTCGATAATCTCATATTCAGGTAAAAAGTCGATTTTCTTGTATAAACACATTTAGCAGTCGATACTGAGTTGCTTTAAATCATTAATTTAACATCTTTAAGTTAATTTACTTTCTTCATCTTACTGAAGTTGACATAAAGCCATAACGGCAGTGCATTTGGAAGAATTCGACAATCTTATGTTCAAGTATAAAGTCGATTTTCTTGTATATACACATTTAGCAGTCGATATTGGGTTGCTTTAAATCATTAATTTAACATCTTTAAGTTAATTTACTTTCTTCATCTTACTGAAGTTGACATAAAGCCATAACGGCAGTGCATTTGGAAGAATTCGACAATATTATATTCAGGTATAAAGTCGATTTTCTTGTATATATACATTTAGCAGTCGACATTGAGTTGCTTTAAATCATTACTTTAACACATTTAAGTTAATTAACCTTCTTCATGTTACTGAAGTTGACATAAAGCCATAACGGCTGTGCATTTGGAAGAATTCGACAATCTTATATTCAGGTATAAAGTCGATTTTCTGTTATATACACATTAAGCAGTCGATATTGATTTGCTTTAAATCATACACATCTTCAAGTTAATTTACAGTCGATATTGAGTGCATTTGGAAGAATTCATTAAATCATTAATTTAACATATTTGAGTTAAATCATTAATTTAACCTTCTTCATCTTACTGAAGTTGACATAAAGCCATAACGGCAGTATTTAAAAGAATTCGATAATCTTATATTCAGGTATAAAGTCGTTTTTCTTGTATATACACATTTAGTTATAGATATTGAGTTGCTCAAAATCATTAACTTCACATATTTGAGTTAAATAACCTTCTCCATCTTACTGAAGTTGACATAAATCCATAACGGCAGTGTATTTGGAAGAATTCGACAATCTTATATTCAGGAATAAAGTCGATTTTCTTGTATATACACATTTAGCAGTCGATATTGAATTGCCTTAAATCATTAATTTAACATCTTTAAGTTAATTTACCTTATTCATCTTACATAAATCCATAACGGCAGTGTATTTGGAAGAATCATTAGTTGAATACGACAATCTTATGTTCATAAAGGTAAAGAAGTCCCATAAAAAAGTCGATTTTCTTGTATATACACATTTAGCAGTCGATATTGAGTTGCTTTAAATCATTAATTTAACATCTTTAAGTTAATTTACCTTTTTCATCTTACTGAAGTTGACATAAAGCCATAACGGCAGTGCATTTGGAAGAATTCGATAATCTTATATTCAGGTAAAAAGTCGATTTTCTTGTATATATAGATTTAGCAGTCGATGTTGAGTTGTTTTAAATAATTAATTTAACATCTTTAAGTTAATTTACCTTCTTCATTTTACTGAAGTTGACATAAAGCCATAACGGCAGTGCATTGGGAAGAATTCGACAATCTTATATTCAGGTATAGAGTCCATTTTCTTGTATATATACATTAAGCAGTTGATATTGAGTTGCTTTAAATCATTAACTTAACATCTTTAAGTTAATTTACCTTCTTCATCTTACTGAAGTTGACATAAAGCCCTAACGGCAGTGCATTTGGAAGAATTCGATAATCTTATATTCAGGTAAAAAGTCGATTTTCTTGTATATACACATTAAGCAGTCGATATTGAGTTGCTTTAAATCATTAGTTTAACATCTTTAAGTTAATTTACTTTCTTCATCTTACTGAAGTTGACATAAAGCCATAACGACAGTGCATTTGGAAGAATTCGATAATCTCATATTCATGTAAAAAGTCGATTTTCTTGTATATACACATTTAGCAGTCGATATTGAGTTGCTTTAAATCATTAAATTAACATATTTAAGTTAATTAAGCTTCTTCATCTTACTGAAGTTGACATAAAGCCATAACGGCAGTGCATTTGGAAGAATTCGTTAATCTTATATTCAGGTATAAAGTCCATTTTCTTTTATATACAC
>NW_026093329.1:0-5628 GCF_024586455.1 Bactrocera neohumeralis | reverse complement strand
GTTTACTTCAGGATATAGCTGCCATACAAACCGAACGATCGGAATCAAGTTCTTGTATGGAAAACTTTCATATTTGACAAGATATATTCACGAAATTTGGTATAGATTATTTTCTACGGCATCAATGTAGATCGGATTACTATAGCCTATAGCTTCCATATAAACTGAACACGTAGTTACTAAAAGAAATGCACCTGTGAAAGGTATATTAGCTTCGGTACAACCGAAGTTAAGGTTTTTTCTTGTTTTTCTTTAAAATCATCTTTGCGAATGTTATCGCATGTTCATTTGCATCGCCTGTTATTATGACGTTTTTTCCAGAGCTTGAAATTTTTTTGTCAACAGGAAAACTTTCCTTTTAGCTCTTTTTCATTTGCCTCAAAGAATTGCTTTGAAGACCCCTAGCTAGTCGAGCGTAATGCTCGTGGTCGCAAACAGTGATATTCTCACTATCTTCGCACTTCATTTGTATTTCATGTTATTTCGATTTCATCTCTTCAAATCACATATCATTAGGTGGCGTATACTGGTTTTTAAAACATCATATGTTTGTACAACCGGCGGCAAAATCCACTGTGGCGATTGCGACTGTTTCGTCAGCTTCAAATTTTAAATTTGGAAAAGGAAGAAACTTCATTTAAAATGCGCCTTGACGATACATCTTTATTGTGAAAATGTCTTTCACATATATATAAATGTTTTTCAGTGGTAACTGCAGATTGTAGGCCTTCACCCAATTATTTCTAGCAACTTCCGTTTTAGGAAACGTAAAAGTTTTGCTCCACCGGCAACAGTTGCTAACGCAGCAACTTTTGTACGGGCGCACCGGTTGAAATAATTGGGTTGGGGGCCTCATCTAAAAAAATGTAAATAAAAGAATAAAGATGAATATAAAATATATATAATAAATACTAATGTGCGTAGGCATATGGAAATGCCGACGGCAAAAACGCAAATGCATACATTGCACATGCATACAAGCAATTCCTGGTTGGAAGCAAAAATTGAAGTATGAGAATTAGAAATGCCGACGGCAAAACAAAATTCCTTACATTCGTACATTGCGTATGCTAGAATCCCCTGGTTGAAAGTTAACATGAATCATGAAATTATCATAGATGTGTTAGGTAAAATCTTTTATTTATTTAAAATGACTTATTATAAAATAAGATTAAATTAACATAAAATAATTTGAAAAATAAAAAATAAAAAAAGTGCTTCATACATACATATTTCCATACAAAATGGAACATATTTCCTATGGAATATCAAAGATATTATTTTTTCTTCAATATTCTCTGTTTGGGAGTGTCATCATGGGCATGCATACATATTGGGTTGTCAAAAAGTCTTGCGGTATTTTATTGATTTTTTTTTTTATTGTAATTGAAATGAATTTTCGATGACTCATGCCCAGCTCTTGACCGACGCTACGGCTGCTACTATGCCGGTCTCTTTCGACCAATTCAGCGATTTCATCGCAATTTTCGACGACAGGCCTTCCGGAGCGTGACGCATCTTCGACCACCTCTACACCAGAACGAAAACGTTGAAACCATCGTTGTGCGGTGGAAATGGAAACTGTATCAGGTCCATAAACTGCACAAATTTTATTGGCGGCTTGAGATGTATTTTTGCCTTTATCGTAGCAGTACTGTAAAATATGACGTATTTTCTTTTTATTTTGCTCCATGTTTGTTATATAAAAAATGTATTTATGTTCTCTGTGTGAGAGGTGTATTTTGTACATATTTTGCTGTTAAAAGTGAAATATCAAAGAACTTTTTTCTTCAATATTCTCTTCTTGGGCATACATATATGCTCATGTGATTATATGCCGAAAGTACATATATTTACTAGGATTTTCATGCATTAGTTCAGATCTGTTTCAGACATGGTGTCAAAGAGAAAGATGCTCAGAGACATTTCATCATGAATAGACTAAAAGCAACGTTAAATCATTGAATTTTATTACCAAAAAATCAGTGTTCGGTTCGAAATGTTTTTATCGACAAATTTTGTTCAGCGATGAGGCTCATTTCTGGTTGAATGGCTATAAATAAGCAAAATTGCCGCATTTGGGGTGAAGAAAGAACTGCCCATGCATCCCGAAAATTGCACTGTTTGGTGTGGTTGTACGCTGGTGGAATCATTGGACCGTATTTTTTCAAAGATGCTGTTAACGAACGTTACGGTGAATGGCGACGCTATCGTTCGATGCTAACAAACTTTTTGTTGCCAAAAAATGGAAGAACTGAACTTGATTGACATGTGGTTTCATAAGATACTCATATATACCGCGATTCTGTATAGGAAAACTATAGAACAATTGTCTCAAGAAATGGACCCGTAAGTTGCCGAACGATTTAACGCCTTTAGAAGGCACAAGTCTACAAATAAGCCAGCAACTATTCCAGCTTTGGAAGACAACATTTCCGAAGAAATTCGGGCTATTCCGGCCGACATGCTCGAAAAAGTTGCCCAAACTTGGACTTTCCGAATGGACCACCTAAGACGCAGCCGCGGTCAACATTTAAATGAAATTATCTTCAAAAAGTAAATGTCATAAATAAAGAACCGAAAAAAAGTTATCAAGCTATCACATATTTATTCTCTTCATATTCAAGTAATGTAAAAAATGTTAACATTTCACATCGTGAATTCTGTGGTTGTGAGTGAATTTTGCAAACAAATTTCGATAACGAACCTGCACCTTCTCTATGCTTTAAGTTATGCGCGCAAAAATACTCAACCAATATGTATATATATTTGTATACATTGCCAAAAATAAGGCACAAGCATACAAACAAACATATGAAGCACCAAAATAATTGAAACATTTTTCAAAAAACAACAATTGTCTAAATAATGAAGCATCACAAAATATGGCAGCCGAATTGGCGAAGCCCAAATGTAGTAAATTTTACAACAAAAATGATTTCATTCATAAGCGCAGTCGCATATTCCACAAGCGACAAAAACAGACGCCGTAACATCTCCCCGAGCATGCTTTTTTGCCAACAAGCGTCTTTTCGCGACGATGGCAAAAGCTAAAAATCATAAATTGAACATCTTTCTGGTTTTGCTCTAAGAAAGAAATGAGAAAGTTGCAACATAGTTGTTGTCGACTTACAATATTTGTCAATTCTAAAGTATTTTTCCGTGGCTCGCAAAAATCAGCATCGGCATGCATGCAAGCTCATACAAAAACATACATATTTACGCTAGTTTGTTGGCGAAGCTGTTACAGCGGTAAGGAAGCGGTGACAATCGGCGGCCATTCGTTTATTTTTTGGTACAGCTTGGATTTTTATCACACAATGTTGTGGCATTTTGTCGTCGCGTCAGTGTTTCGACATATTGACTTTTTGACAAACCGTGAGGGTCCGTGACAACGGGGATGCGAAAGATGCGTGCGACACTTGTTATTATGAATGTAGGTACATATGTATGTGGCTTGCATTTGCTTTCGTAAACATACAGACAATTGTGCCAAAGGAATAATATACATATGTATATTCCATAGAAATCCTATTGGTACAAATATGGAAAATGATAACGAAATAATGCGAATATGCAAATTTCATGAAGGTCATCAATTTTCTTTAAAGAAACGAAGTTCATTTGGTACATCTTCACTTTGTAATAGTCGAAATAAGTATAATTTATTTGAAATATTAATTTATTTAAAATTAGAAAAATAAAATTAAAAAGAAATAAAATTAAAATTATTTTTACCTAACTTTTCCCGATTTTGTAAAAAAATTAAAATTTTTACTATTTTACGGAAAAATGGTTCATATAATACAAAATAATTACGCTTATGTGACTCAGAAAGGCTTTTTTGCATTCTCTGTATGACTTTGTATATTTTTCTTCAAAGCACTTCTCTATTTATTCTCGCATGAATTCAGTCGTTTTATATATATTTGTTGCCAAAGAACGCTCATTTCTGCTAAATAGCAGCGAAATGGTGAATTCCTTATTACAATTCTATCAGCTCTGTGTTTCGTCAAATGGAACATCATACAGAATTCAATTAGCACCTTCTCTATATACTTTAAGTTCTCTGGTTATTGTTCGTTTTGTTGTTAATGTCAATTAACAAATTTAGTGCTATCACAAAGGTACAGTTGGGAAAGTGGGATAGAATGTCATCCTTATTATATTAACTCTTCATTTATTCTTAGCGCGTTAAGTTACATTGGGTTTAGCTACTTGTATATTGCTTATTTTTGTAATAAAAATGTGACGCGTCCCACCCTGAAAAGTGGTTTTGGAATCAATTGCTTCTTTTGTGGGGGTCTAGAATAGGTGCTATTTGATTTTTGAATGAGTTCAAAGGTTGTTTCACCATTTTTTTATTTGGTCATTGGAGAGCTCTGTGCTAAATGTTGGGAACAATCTGTTGTACTGTTTATTTGTAGACGGGAGAATGCGTCTGCTACATTTTGGTGACTAGGTTTATAGACAAGTTTGGGACTAAATTCTCAATTAAGTTCTTCCACCTTTTTAGTTTAGTATTTGGGTTATTTTTCGAAATAGAATGAATGAGTGATTGGTGGTCAGTATAAATAGTTAAATCAGTGATGCCGTATAAAAATTGCGGAGCTTCTGTAGCGCCCAACACGATTGCAAGAAGTTATTTTTCATTTGTGCTGTTTCAGTGTCGTTTAACGTTCAAGAAATAAAAGCAATAGGTTGGCAAAATTAGGAGAAAACTGCTCCAATTGCGTGGTTACTGGCATAAGTAGTTAGTTCAAATGGTTTGATAAAGTCAGGTTTATAAAGTTCTACCTGTTCCTACAGAGCATTTTTTTATTTTTCTATGACAGTAATTGCCGATTCATCGAGCTTTACTTCTACTCGCGCAATTTGGTTTTTTTGAAATCATTTCTGAATCACCTCGTTTGTGTATATTTAGTGGTTTAGTGATTTGTACGCAGTTTTTTACAAATTTCCAATAGCAGATAGCCAATTCAAAGAATGATCTGAGTTCTTTTAAGGTTTTTCGCATTGGATACTCTTTTTATAGCTTAAAACCTTTTGATCAACCGTTACTTGGTTATGTTTAATTATGTGGCCAAGATACTCAACTGAGTCTTGAAAAATGCGACTTCGTCTGAAATTTTCATACAGCTTCATGCAGTGCATTGACGAATATGTTCTATGTCTTCTTCAAGCGAAGAAGAAAATATTAAAATGTCGTCTATATAAACGTAAGCAAAATTTACCAATGTATTATCGCATAAGGTGCGTTCTTTAAGTCCAATCGGCATCCTAACAAATTCATACTTTGCGCCATTAACTGCAAATGCGGTTTTTTTCGCGATCTTTATTAAATTTGTATGGAATCGATTCTAAATCAATGGTCGAGAAAAACTTTAGCTTCACCCAAATTTTGAACCGTCATATTAATTATCAGGCCATATAGTGTAGCGGTCGTTTGTAGTATGCGCGTTAAGTTTTTGGTAGAAGACCCCCATTCTCCGTTTAGGTCTACCATTTTCGTCTAATCCTTTCTTTGAAACAGTCCAAATAGGGGAATTGTACGGACTTTTACTCGGCTGAATTATTCCATTTTCTAAAAGCCTATCTATTTGTTTATTGACGAAATCAAGGGTCTGC
>NW_026093328.1:0-5826 GCF_024586455.1 Bactrocera neohumeralis | reverse complement strand
TAAATGTGAAAGAAAGTTTTTTATCCCAAAGTAAATTGGAATTTTTTCCAAATGCAGGAGGCTTATGCCAATTAGTAGATAAAGAAATTTAATTAACTTAATAAAAAAATTTTGAAGAATTTGTTTGGGGTTTTTAAATTGGGAAAGGAAAAAAATCTTTTATCCTAAATGAAAATTGGGGAATTTTTCCTGAAGTCCCGTTATGGTTTTGCCAACTTAAAAGATAAAGAAAGAATTTAAATTTAAAATTGAATTTAATAATTTGGCAACGATATGATTCTAAAGGGGACATGCAAAAAATGTTTTATACCAAATGAAATTATAATTTTTTCCAAATGCACTGCCTTATGGTCTTATGTCAATTGGAAAAATAAGGGGGTTAATTTATTTTAATATGCAAGCTAATGATTTTTTTTTTATATGGTTTTAAAAGGAAAATGCAAAAAAGTTTTTCATATAAATGAAAAAATTGGAATTTTTCCAAAGCCTACCGTTAGGGTTAGTCAATTGATGAAGAGGGGGTTAATTAATTTTTAATTTTTGGGTATTGATTTGAAGAACGTTTGGATTTCTAAATGTGTAACAAGAAAACGGTTTATACCTAAATTTTAAGGGGGTTTTTTCCAAAGGGTGCATTTTATTTTTATGAACTTTAGTGGGAAAAAAAATTTAATTAACTTTAATAGGAATTTTAATTTAAGCAATTGATAGGGTTTTTCCCAAATTGTACAAGCAAGAAAGTTTTTTTAAAATTTAAATTTATTTTTTTCAAATGCACCGTTAGGGTCTTATGTCAATTGAGAAAATAAAGAGGGTTAATTAACTTTAATATGAAAGTAATGATTTGAAGAATTTGATATGATTTCAAAATGTGAACATGCAAAAAAGTTTTATCCCTAAAAAAAGTGGAATTTTTCCCCAAATAACTCCCGTTATTTTCGCAACTTGAGTATGAAGATGGGGTTAATTAACTTTAATATTTGTAATGATTTGAAGAATTGATATGTTTTTAAAGTGTACAGGCAAGAAATCGGTTTTCCCTTAAATGAAAAGGAATTTTTTCCCAAAAGAGTCCCGGTTTTATGCCATTTAGTGGGAGAAGAAAGCTATTAACTTTAATAGGGAATTTTAAATTAATTTAAGCAACTTTTGGATTTCCAAAGGGCAAGAAAGTTTTTTATCCCAAATGAAAATAGGGAAATTTTTTTCCAAAAAACTGGTTGGGTCTTGGTCAACTTTAAAAGATAAAGGTTAATTAACTTAAAATAAGAGAATTTAATAATTTGAAACAACTTGATATGGGATTTCAAATACATAAAGAAAGTTTGTTTTATACTTCCAATGTAAATTATAAAGATTTTTTTCCAAATGTGCACTTGGCTATGTGTGTATTTTATACACTTATAGAAGATGATGTAAATTAATTTATTTATGTAACTTAAATAATTTAGAAATCAACTAGACATAGAGCTTCTAAATGTATATAAATTTATTTTACACTTAAATGTAAATTATGTTTTTTTCCAAATGCAATCAGTCACATGGTCTTATACATGTCAATCTTAGTAGATGATTTAATTAATTTAACTTATTATGTGACTTTAATAATTGGAATAACTTGATATGGTGGATCTTCAATGCACATATATGTTTCTGTATTTTATACCCAATGTAGGTTATGGAATTTTTCCAAATGCAGTGCTGTTATGGTTTTATGCCAACTTAGGTGATTTAAAAATTAATTAACTCTTATTGATGTAGGAATTTAACAATTTGAAGTAGCTTGATATGGATTTCTAAATGTGTATATGCAAGAAAATTGGTTTTATACCTAAATGTAAAATTGTGGAATTTTTCCAAAATGCACTGCCGTTATGGCTTTATGCCAACTTTAGTAGGATGAAGAAAGTTAATTAGCTTTAATATGTGAATTTAATCATTTGAAGCAACTTGATACGGATTTCCAAATGTGTACATGCAAGAAAGTCGGTTTTATACCTATATGTAAAATTATGGAATTTTTTCCAAATGCACTGCCGTTGTGGACTTATGTCAACTTGAATAAAATGAAGAAAGTTAATTAACTTTAATATGTGAAGCTAATAATTTGAAACAACTTGATATGGATTTTTAAATGTGTACATGCAAGAAAGTCGGTTTTATACCTAAATGTAAAATTAAGGCATTTTTTCCAAATGCACTGGCTGTGTGGTTTTATGTCAACTTAAGTAGAAGATGATGGTAAATTAATTTTATTATGTAAATTTAATAATTTGAAACAACTCGACATAGATTTCTAAATGTGTATATGCAGAAAGTCGGTTTTACACCTAAATGTAAAATTAAGGCATTTTTTCCAAATGCACTGCCGTTGTGGTCTTATGTCAACTTGAGTAAGATGATAAGGGTTAATTAACTTTAATATGTGAATTTAATAATTTGAAACAACCTGATATGGATTTCTAAATGTGTACATGCAAGAAAGTCAGTTTTATACCTAAATGTAAAATTAAGGAATTTTTTCCAAATGCACCGCCGTTATGGTCTTATGTCAACTTGAGTAAAATGATGAGGGTTAATTAAGTTTAATATGTTCAGCCAATGATTGGAAGTAATTTCGGATAGATTTCTAAATGTGTCAATGCAAGAAAGTCGATTTTATACCTAAATGTAAAACTATGGAATTTTTTCCAAATGCACTGCCGTTATGGTCTTATGTCAACTTGAGTAAGATGATAAGGGTTAATTAAGCTTAATATGTGAATTTAATAATTTGAAACAACTTGATATGGATTTCTAAATGTGTACATGCATTTATACTTAAATCGGTTTTATACCTAAATGTTAAATTATGGAACTTTTTTCCAAATGCACTGCCGTTATGGTCTTATGTCAACTTGAGTAAAATGATGAGGGTTAATTAACTTTAATATGTGAAGCTAGTGATTTGGAGCAACTTGATATGGATTGCTAAATGTGGACACTGCGCTGCCGTTTTGGTCTTACGTCAACTTAAGTAAAATGATGAGGGTTAATTAACCTTAATATGCTAAGCTAATGATTTGAAGCAACTTGATATGGATTGCTAAATGTGTATAGGCAAGAAAATCGGTTTTATACCTAAATGTAAAATTGTGGAATTTTTCCAAATGAAGTGCCGTTATGGTCTTATGCCAACTTGAGTAAGATAAAGAAAGTTAAATAACTTGAATATGTGAATTTAATAATTTGAAACAACTTGATATGGATTTCTAAATGTGTACATGCAGGAAGTCGGTTTTATACCTAAATGTAAAATTTTGGAATTTTTCCAAATGCAGTGCCCTTATGGTTTTATGCCAACTTTAGTAGGATGAAGAAAGTTAATTAATTTTATTATGTGAGTTTAATAATTTGAAACAACTTGACATGGATTTCTAAATGTGTACATGCAAGAAAGTCGGTTTTATACCTAAATGTAAAATTAAGGCATTTTTTCCAAATGCACTGCCGTTGTGGTCTTATGTCAACTTGAGTAAGATGATAAGGGTTAATTAACTTTAATATGTGAATTTAATAATTTGAAACAACTTGATATGGATTTCTTAATGTGTACATGCAAGAAAGTCGGTTTTATACAAATGTAAAGTAATGGAATTTTTTCCAAATGCACTGCCGTTATGGCTTTATGTCAAATTGAGTAAGATGAAGAAAGATAATTAACTTAAATATGTGAATTTATTAATTTGAAACAACTGGATATGGAATACTAAATGTGTACATGCAAAAAGTCGGTTTAATACCTAAATGTAAAATTAAGGCATTTTTTCAAATGCAGTGCCGTTATGTGGTCTTATGTAAACTTTAGTAAGATGAAGAAATGATGAAATGATAAATGTGTACATGCAAGAAAGTCGGTTTTACACCTAAATGTAAAATTAAGGCATTTTTCCAAATGCACTGCCGTTGTGGTCTTATGTCAACTTGAGTAAAATGAAAAAAATTAATTAACTTTATTATGTGAATTTAATAATTTGAAGCAACTTGATATGGATTTCTAAATGTGTACATGCAGGAAAATCGGTTTTATACCTAAATGTAAAGTTGTGGAATTTTTCCAAATGCAGTGCCGTTATGGTTTTATGCCAACTTTAGTAGGATGAAGAAAGTTAATTAACTTTAATATGTGAATTTAATAATTTGAAGCAACTTGATATGGATTTCTAAATGTGTACTGCAAGAAGTCGGTTTTATACCTAAATGTAAAATTGTGGAATTTTTCCAAATGCGGTGCCGTTATGGTTTTATGCCAACTTTAGTAGGATGAAGAAAGTTAACTAACTTTAATATGTGAATTTAATAACTTGAAGCAACTTGATATGGATTTCCAAATGTGTACATGCAAGAAAGTCGGTTTTATACCTAAATGTAAAATTAAGGAATTTTTTCCAAATGCACTGCCGTTGTGGTCTTATGTCAACTTTAGTAAGATGAAGAAAGTTAATTAACTTAAATATGTGAATTTAATAATTTGAAACAACTTGATATGGATTTTTAAATGTGTACATGGAAGAAAGTCGGTTTTATACCTAAATGTAAAATTATGGAAGTTTTTCCAAATGCACTGGCGTTATGGCTTTATGTCAACATAAGTAGAAGATGATGGTAAATTAATTTTATTATGTAAATTTAATAATTTGAAACAACTCGACATAGATTTCTAAATGTGTATATGCAAGAAAGTCGATTTTACACCTAAATGTAAAATTAAGGCATTTTTCCAAATGCACTGCCGTTGTGGTCTTATGTCAACTTCAGTAAGATGAAAAGGGTTAATAAACTTTAATAGGAAAATTTTAAAAATTTTAAAAAACCCTGATATGGATTTTAAATTGTAAAGCAAGAAAGCGTTTTAAAATTAAATTAAAAATTTTTTCCAAATGCACCTTTGGGTTTTTGGTCAACTTGAGAAAAAGAGGGGGTAATTAATTTAAATATTTTAAAAAATTTTTGAAAATTTTCGGATTTCAAAGGTAATGCAAGAAATGTTTTAATTTTAAATAAAAAGGTTTTTTTCAAATGCACTTTTTCTTAGCAACTTGAGAAAAGATAGGGGTTAATTTTTTTTTAAATAGGGATTTAAAATTTAAAACCCTTAAGTTTTTAAAAATGAAAATAAAATTTTTTCCCGGTTTTATACCAAAATTTTAAAATTAGGGAATTTTTTTTTCCAAAATTTCATCCATGGTTTAGCAACTTGATAAAAGAGAGGGTTAATTAATTTAAATATTAAAAATAAAAAATTTACAAATTGATAGGGATTGCAAATGGGGGACAGGGTGCCGTTTTGGCTTAGTCAACGAAAATGAGAAATTTAAACCCCAATATGTAATAAAATTTAACCGAATGGTTTGCAAATTTTAAGGCAAAAAATCGGTTTTATACCTAAATGAAAAATTATGGAAATTTTTTTTAAATTCCCTTAAAATTTAGCCAACTTAGAAAGATAAAAAAAAAATAATTTAATAGGAATTTAATAATTTAAAACAATTTGAAGGGTTTTTTAAATGTGACATGGGAAGTGGGTTTTTTAAACCAAAATGAAAATTTTGGGAAATTTTTTCCCAATGCACCCCCTTATGGTTTTGCCAATTTTAGTAAAAAAATTTTAATTTTTTTATTAGGGTTTAATAATTTAAACAACTTTGACATGTTTTTAAATGTATATGGTTTTTTTTAACCTAAAAAAATTTAAAGGATTTTTTCCAAATGCACTCCCCTTGGGGTCTTAGTCAACTTAGTAAAGAAAAATTTTAAATTTTAATATGTAATTTAATAATTTGAAAC
>NW_026093327.1:0-6172 GCF_024586455.1 Bactrocera neohumeralis | reverse complement strand
GTGTTGGCCTTAACAACGTGCCACACAAATACATGCACACCCAGACACAGTTAAATGCATACATACATAGCTGTACCTGTCCATATCGCACGGTTCATTGTGTTAATTGTATTTATTTGTAGTCTGTCTGAATTCATTTTCATTTGAAATGTTTTTCATGTCAATCAAATTCTCATTTTACACATACGCCAGGCTGTGAGCGCCGTATGCGGGATTGACGTGTTCCTTTGTGCGCGGCAGACAACCAAACATACTTTGGCCATTTAGCTATTTCATGGTCGTGGTAAATATTTTACGCTGCCACACGAGTGTACCTATATAATTTGTATCACTATGTATTTGTATGTGTATGTGTTCTTTTGGGTTAATACGTCCAGCTAATTTGTGCTTTGAACTTGAGCTAAAATTAACGATATGGTAACCCTGAAGCGGGAATTCGTTGGATATGCTTGTATGGAATGATTGTAGGTATTGTCACCTAAAATGCAAAATTGCGTAATATCGCTTTTCATAAGTGTACGGTGACGAAAAAGCGATATAATAAAAACCATTCATATGGAAAAAAAATCTGAATTTTGGTTATAAATTGGTTATATGTTGGTTATATGTTGGTTATTTATTGGTTATATATACCTCATAGCAAAGCTTGAATTTTATGCATATACATAGGTTTGATGTAGTGAAATAAAGCAATAAAAATCTCAATTTCGATTTTTGGATGATACGTTGTTTTGCTTTCTAGGTGGCGATATATACATACATACTTATCAAAAGCCAATAAGCGGATTTTCTCTTGTTGATTAAACTCAAATTCATATCTGTGTATCACAAGTGGACTATAACATACTTCTTTGTGGCTTCATTTAAAATTTTCATGCATTTTGCACTTACAATCCAGTCAAGTTTTCCCTTCCCGAGGAGAAAAGGGATGGAAAAAGATTGGCTGGACAAGCGCGCAGGGATTAGTATCTATGCAAATGGATCCAAACAAGATAATCGAGTGGAAGGTAGTGTCTTTTCGGCAAATTAGACCACTGCAGTTTCTTGGAAGCGGACCATCTCCCAGTCTTCTTACAAAGATTGTGCTCAAAACAAGGCATATACATATACTCGCATCGAAGGATTTGGAGAACTATTTTTTTTTTTTTTGGTTGGTAGTACTGTCAGTCACATTTATGTCAAATTTCATGTCAAAATATTGATTAGTGTTTGAGATACGTGTCGTTTTGTGAGCTGCTAAAAGTGAGTTTTTCGTTTTTTGCGATGTCGAAATTTGTTGCGCAAAGAATTTGCATTAAATATTGTTTACGGAATCAATTTTCTGCGGCGGATACGTTGAGCATGGTGCAGAAAGCCTTTGGTGATGAGGCTATGTCTAAAAAAAATGTTTACAAGCGGTATAGTGAGTTCCAAGCCGGCCGTGAACGTGTCGAAGACGAAGAGCGTCCAGGGCGACCATCAACCTCAACCGACGAAGCTCACGTTCAACAAATCAAAGATTTGGTGTTGAAAAACCGTCGATTAACAATTAGATACCTTGCTGATGAAGTTGGCATATCGAAAGGCTCCGCCAATACCATTTTGAAGGATGTTTTGCGCCTCAAGCGCGTCAAATCTCGACTGGTACCGAAAACATAGAATTTTTTGGAAAGAAGGCGTCGCGTTGAAGTGTGTGAAACGATGCTTTCCGACTACCAGGGTGTCATGAAACGCATTATAACTGGCGATGAGACTTGGATCTGTGCTTACGACCCCGAAACAACCGATCAATCGAGCGAATATCGTGCCAAAAGAGAGCCGAGACCAAAAAAATCGCGCCAAAGTCGCTCAAAAATCAAGGTCATGTTGACTGTTTTCTTCGATTATCGTGGGGTTGTGCATTATGAATTCCTTCCAACCGGTCAAACAGTCAACAAGGAATATTATTTGAACGTTATGCGTCGTTTGCGTAACGCTATCCGCCTAAAAAGGCCGGAATTGTGGAAAGGCAATTCTTGGTTTTTACACCGCGATAATGCACCATCCCATACTGCCCTCGTAATTCGTGATCATTTCGCCAAAAACTCAACCCATATCGTTCCGCAACCACCGTATTCACCTGATCAGGCGCCATGCGACTTCTGGCTGCTCACCAAGCTCAAAAGACCGCTCCGGGGACACCGTTTTTATACGATAGAGGAGATTCAAGCCGCAGCGAAGACGGAACTGAAGGCCATCCCGGAAAGTGACTAAATCCGTTCGCATAAGTGCATTGCATCGGGGTATATGTATACTGTACAGGTTTCTTGAAGTTTCGTCAAAGATAGTGAATGAATGCCTTGACCTTTTGTTAGATCTAAGATTCTACTTCACCTTAAACCTGCAATGGTTTTCGGCACATAGTTATATTTCTGGTAATTCTGAAGCAGATGACTCTTCGCTACTTGTAGATAATCAATTGATAAACATGTTATAAATACCTATAGCGGAGACTCAGTTCAACAAGCTGACGAACGTGGCATGAATGGTATATGGACCGCACATTCCAACTGTTAAAGTGCAAAAGGAATAATATATGAACTTTGAATGAATAGGAATGACAGCAGGTCACTGGTCTATCGAGGGTTTCTAGGCGATATTTCGGAACTTGTTCAAATAAAACTTTTCGTACTGATGAAGTTTGTCAGAATTACGTGGTAATTCAGAGAAGACACAATAGAGAGAGTGGATTTTAGCTCTGGTGGCCAAATTATTTGTAGTATATGTAATATTTTGAATGTTTTGACCAACTAGTAAAGTAAGTACTAGAGATTCCTTAAGAAGAAAAATTTATTAATATTTTGTCCGAATATCTTCTCTCTAGCTCTGCTATTTTCAGACCTGCTTCGATCATGTTCAAAAAATATTAATTTGGGTTAATGAAAAAATTTCTGCCTACTTTTATGAAAATTTTAAATAAAAAAATATTTTAAAACAAAAAATGTTGCCTACATTTAGGATGAAAATCAAAATTTCTAAGAAAAACATCCAAACTGATAGCGTTTGCAGACGATATACAGGGTGCGTTCCAAAGTAAACAGGACTTTAAAAGAAAAAACAGAAAAAACTGTTTTTTCGCAAAAATCAATTTACTTTTATTTAATTCTGCTTCAATACAGCTTTTTTAACGGTCCAAAAGCATGTCGAACGAGCGTTTTAGCTCGTTGGCCAGTATGGCCGCCGGTGCAAGCCTTCTGAATGGTCTCTACTTCGGCATAACGCTTTCCTTTCATGAGCAAATGCATTTTTCCGAAAAGGAAGAAGTCGCACGTTGCCATATCAGGTGAATACGGGGAGTGGTTAATGGTTAAAATGTGATTTTTGGTCAAATAATCTTCCTTCGAATGTTGGATTCTGAACAATTTTTTGTCTTTCGTCAATTTGTACGGAACAAACCGTTCGCACCTTTCGTAAGCCCAAATTTTCGATCAAAATGCGATAAATCGATGTTTTGGAGATGATCAATTCCAATTCCATTTCCATGGAATTACCGGTGATCACGGCTTTTGATTGGCACACATGTTGATCGTCATTTATGTCCTCACCTTTGGTCTGTCCAGTCTTATCGAGAAGTCGTCTCAGATATCTAGGAACTTCGCAGTTCAACGGACTACACGATGTTTCAAACTTGGACATCAAGTCGCTTCTGAAGTGTGCAAAAAATGTTTTCGTCTACGGAAAAGCAGATATATTTACGGTGTGGCCAGTATAACCTTACCTAACGTTTATGATGTTAAATTTATGCATCAACTATATTGAGCATCCGTGCAGTACCCCATGTTGTATGAGCAATTGGGAGTATATGTGGCTCTGAAATGAAAGCTCACTACTTTAGTTTTAAAGTAAAGTTTTTATGGCAAAAGTCACAGAGAGTCATAACTGACCTATCGAAACAGGTTAGTTTTGTATATTTAAGGGGGTATTCTTGTCCAGAAGCATGAATTTCAGGTAATTTGTAAAGTGTCGTAAAAAAAGGCAATTAATATTTTTTTCTATCAATTTTTTTATTAGTTATTTGTTAATTTTAGAAGAGTACAGAAAAAATTAAAAAAAAAAAAAAAATTTCGAAAAAAAAATTTCCACGTGGACCACTTTTTTGTGACTTATCTGAAACCAAAAAAAAAAAGATTTTAAAAATAAAATGGCCGAACGTAAAAGTGGGAAAATTTTTTTCCAAATGTCGACTATTCCAACCATCAGACAAAGCTCCTAGTTATTTCTTTTTAAACCATAAAACAAAATGAAATCGGTCAAGATTATTAATCTCTATAATAATGTCCAGCAATGGCCGGAAAAAGTGTTTTTGAAAAACGTGGGAAAAGTCTTTTTTCGACAAAAGTTTAGATGCCGGGTCAGAAAAATTTATATCTCCGAAAATAATTTGAATTTTGAAAAAATCTCTTGTACAAATACATATTCTTCAATAGTTAAACCTTGAAAATATAAAAAAAATTTCGATTTTTTTAAATTTCTAGACCAGAATATCCCCTTAAGCTAACCTTGGGGCGATTTTAAATTTTTAATGGTTTGTAAGGAAGATAAAAGCTCAGTTTGAATTCTAATAAAATAAATTTACTACAAAGACGAGAAAAATATCTCTACTACTATAAATTTCTGTAGGATACTCAAAATTACTCAATGTCGGTGCCATTGAATAAAAAAATGCGGTTTGGAATTATAAATTCATGTGTTTCGTATACCTTTAAGCACACTGCGTGACGTAGTTACTCTGAATATTAGCCAATAATTGTGAAATTTTCGCGGAAAAGAAATTTGGGGTTAAGAATGCGGTTAAGAATAATAAAAGACAACTTCTATAGAAATAAGATACAAAATGAAGCGCTTGTAGGATAATTTGTCTCATTATGGTATTTTGGTGTGAACAAATTTTGCTACTAAGTTTTCTGAAAAATTTTTTTGATTAATTCTCCTAAGCTGTGAACCATTTGGAAATTGTTTTATGACAAATGCTTTATATTTTTTTATAACTTATTGTTATTTGTGTCGGTTCAATTTATTTCTAATAAGCGACCATTCTATTGTTCAAACTTTCGATTTGCTTATTTGCTCTGCGCCTCACCGTCTTTCGCCTCTGCTACTTTCAAATGTATATTTAATAGGATTTTTTTATTTCATTTGCCCTTTTCGGCGCTGGCGTACTAAATTCCACCGTATAATCCATTATTTATTAGTTAGCCATACCAAAACATAAACAACTACGCGCTAAACCTACACAAATTGCAGTAAACTGACCCGCAAGCCAACGCAACGTTTTGGTGCGTTTCATTTACATTTCGTTTTTATAACGTAAATTGTTTTAATATGCTAATGAGTGTCAAATTACGTTTCTATTTCAATGCAATCATTGTATGGTATGCTCGCTTGCCATTTTCCGCAACTAATTGCGCGCAGCTATGAGCCGAGCTGGCTATTTTCCGTAACGCTGCGGAGGGTGAATTGGCTTCTTTGGGATTAGAGTCTACAGCTGGCTGTAATGGTTTTACCGATATGCCTATTTACAGGATATATAGAATATTATTTCGACAGCTTTTGCTGCCCAGAGGGTGAAAAAAAATTGATTTTTTTCGCACTGTTGGGATTGACAAACAAAAAATACCAGCTGTGCTGCGTTAACTCTAAGGCTGCTAATGTAGGTTCCCATACATTTTACATAGGAACTCGCAATTTAAACTAAAATTACAAATTTTCGTTTCTCAAAAATAGCCACCACATATTCATTTAAAAATAGCACCCCTTAGAGAGAGCTACAGCGCCTGGCTTGAGATTGTTTGTCAATCAACCTATATTTGAGGGGGTAAGAGCTGAAAAAATTCAAATTTTTTTTTGATATATAATATATACATATATAATATATAATATGGTAAATCCACTATGTGCTTATTTGACATTTATTGCAGCTTCCATAATGCGTGATTTTGACTGCCCAGGCATTAACCCGAGCAACCACTATGCTTGTGGCTACGACTGTCGCCTGTAGGCCGCTCTAATTCACAGTAATCAAACTGTACAAACCTTGCGTTGCCACTCCCGCGAAGACAAATAGGGCTGGCATATTATGGGTTTTTAAAAAAAATTCCCTTTTATTATATTTAGAAAATATGCCCATAAACCCCCAAAAAAAATTAACCGGGCT
>NW_026093326.1:0-6043 GCF_024586455.1 Bactrocera neohumeralis | reverse complement strand
ATGTTCCGGAGCCTTAATTTTGGAAATCCCTGGCGGCCCTGCCGCAGATGAACCTTTTTAAAGTTTTTAAATAATTGTAAGGGATTGGTTCAATACGATTTTTTAAATCGACTCAGTCCTTTTATTTTCCCGACACACCCTGTATTGCTGGAGGAAATAATACGAGCTGCAGAACTTTATCGAGCAGGTATAATCGTGTATAAGAGTGTACAGCTGCTGGCGAACGCCCATGCTGTTGGTCTCATTGGACTCAACAACCGCGGAATGGATTTGGTTATGAACGAGGACAAAACGTACAAGACTCCAGCTGTGAAGGTTTTCACTACAGTACCGAAAGCACCTCCACACCGTTGGAGAGATCAGATGGAGAAGGACCTGGCTGCACTTGGTATCTCGAATTGGCGCCAAATAACGAAAAGAAGAAACGACTGGCGCACTGCTGATAACTCGGCAATAACGCGCAACTAAAAACTCGTGGAACACTTAAAATATCCTAGATGTAACTACTATATCTTCAATGTAGTACTTCCTCCAACAACAATTCATAAATGATGTCATCGTTTAATAATGTCCACCCCAAGTACCAATGACTATAGGTCACCAGGTACCGTCGCCACGAAAATTCTACTTCACCTGCCCTAACTCACTTCAGGCGCCTCTCCGTCTGTGCCTTTATTATATTGTACGGAAATAGATATGTTTATAAATTACCGCTGCCTATTGAATTTACTGAAATAAACAAACAAACAACAGCCAATTGAAGAGCAATTGATTTATGCAAATGCAAAATTTGTGCGCTTCCTTCAGGGCAGATTTTTTAACTGCCGCGCAGTGGACTATTTCAAAGCTAAAAAGTGGAGGAAAATCTCTGTGTCGAAGAAACCCACAAAATTCCAGACAAAAAATTCCGGGCGCAAACCACTTGAGGTCATTTCCGTTTCCGCTGTATTGTTGTAGGTGGTCAATGTTGCCACAGAGCAAAAAGCGGCAACGTCAGATAAGGTGCCTGTGGCAGCATAACCTGGCAATATGCATTTAAATTCATATATATCTATCTACGTGTGCATGTTGGTGCTATTTATTGACAATACATACTCTTATTGCCTTCATTTCGCCTGCTTATTTCACTCATTTGATGATCCTTCAATTTACGAGTACGCTTCCGAAAGACAAGAGGACACCACACACCTATAAATAAAAAAATGCGCGTTAATGCCAACGCACGCGGCTTATAGAACGCCTGCATGCACAGACACATTGCTATTTGCATATGTTTGTAAGTATGTCTGTCAGCAGACGGACAAGCACGCGCCTCAACTCGCTAGGAAGTCCTTGTAGTCGCCGCTGAAGTAACCAAATGGCTAAGAGTACCCATAAGTATACATACATTTACATACATATATATACATTTCCATATATATGTACATATAAACATATATCAGCTCTGGCACAAGTCAATTTATCTGTCATGCATCACAAATACTTCACTCACTCACACATAGACACATACACAGGCACAACCCAACAGACACGCATTAGTATTGTGTTTGCCATATGATAAGGCGATAGCACAGACCTCCATTTAGCCGATTGGCATTGAAAAAGTTGCGGGCGGCGCGGGAAAGGTTGCCACAGCCGGGTGTATATTGAGCATTCGAGACGTGACATGAATTGTGTTTAAGTGATTTTAATGGTTCACGTGCTGTGCTGGCGCAGCGACGGCGCTGATAGCGGCAACGTGCATTTTCAATACCGAAATAAAACTGAAACAAAATACAAAAATAAA
The DNA here is from genome assembly GCF_024586455.1 of Bactrocera neohumeralis. Taxonomy (NCBI): domain Eukaryota; kingdom Metazoa; phylum Arthropoda; class Insecta; order Diptera; family Tephritidae; genus Bactrocera; species Bactrocera neohumeralis. The sequence continues at coordinate 4,257 of NW_026093326.1, read as the reverse complement.
TTTTCGGCTGCCGAAAAATAGAAAAGTGTAGCGTAAAGTGCAAATTGAAAAAAGTGGAACGGAAAAAATTTTGCGAAATTTGTGGCAACATAGTTGGACTCTATAATGTATCTACAAATATATCAACTTATGTGGTTGGAATATATATGTATATACAACTGTTTAGTTTCATTGCAGGAAAATTTGAGCTTTCTAGACGAAAGTGTATATAATTTCATTCAACAGAAGGTTTCAGTGTAAGACGAAATACAGCTTAACTATTGTGAATACCAAGAGTATTTGAAAATCTGTCTTAGTAGCCGACATAAGTTCACAAAATCTCTAGTTTATATTGTACCCATACTTTCTGGATCGGTGCATAACTCACCTGTAGCCACTTGCTAAGAATGGAACAAAATAGGCGAGAAATATTAATATCAAATTTATTCAACTCACCAGCTCCAGCTATTCAGGTGGTAAATATATTTATACACCCTGTCCAGTGAAAATATATCTCCAAATTGTTCTAAATATGACCATTATTTCTAAGAAATTGGGTATCGCAATTTGACAAAGTAAAATCGGGCATAATATTTCACCTTAAAAAGTGAAGCCATCTAGAACAGTGGTTCCCAAACTTATTTTGTCTACCGCCCACTTTGAGAATAAATATTTTTTTAGCGCCCCCATTTTTTCACCTATTTAAAAACCACTATAACTTCAAATTAATTATTGTGACCTATATATGTATATTAACGGAGAATTCTAAACGAAACTTTTGCTATAACCAGCAACTTGAAACCTAAGCGCAGTAGGTAACATACAACGGCGCTTAGGTCTCAAGTTAACTCTTACGGGCTCCACCTGCCAATAAGAATGATTATTGAAACACAACTTTATAGTATTAAAACAGAGAATATTTTATTAAAAAAAAAAAACTAATATAATCGATGCTTATATAAAAACTAATGAAGGATGAATCTGATGCTGTTTAATACGTTTGTTATCAGGTTCCAATTTACTCAAGAACAGTCGCCAGTAGCCTCGTTCGTAACAAGCAAACGATTTCTCTTTTTAGTAAGCAGTGTTGTCACAGCACTAAATCCACGTTCGCACAAATATGCCGATGGAATGCTATCAAGAATCGTTGAACGATTGGCCACAATCCAGGGCGAGATCGGTTTTTGTAGCCAAATTCTTAGTAACCATTTTTGAACTTGATTTTTATTTCCTCGTTTATTGTCAAGTTCTTCTTCCAGCTGAGGTGACATTGCTGTGTTGACATTTGAACACGGCTCCAACACCCAGTCTGGTATTTCCAAGTTCAAAATGTTCTGGTATCGTTCGGTAAAGTCAATGTTGAGGTTTTCCAAATGTTGGCAGTAGGCAAACAATTCGCCGTTACTGCATGATACTGATAAATTCGAAAATTGTGAAACTTACGTCTGCCCAAGATTTAACTTTTGTGTAGAAGCAGTTTGGCTGCAACGGCGCAACGACGTTTTTGTTTTTAATTAAATTTAGTTTATCGCCTTGCAGTTGGAGATTCATGTCGTTGAACAATTTATACAGGTCTGTCATGTAAGCTATATCATTCTTTGATGTTATGAGCTTGTCTTGAAATTCTGTATCTTTAGTTTCCAAGAACTCTATAACAGAGTCAAACAGTTTGTAAAATCGAGTCAGACAATTGCCTCTTGACAGCCAACGAACTTCAGTATGAAACAACAAAGCTGATGAAATAATCTATCATTCAAAGAGCTGTTGCGGATTTTATTGACTGCTTTGATGACATATTGCAGTGATTGAAATAGTTTTTCACTTAAGTTTCTAGCAACTAAATGTTGTCTATGAATAACGCAATGTACACCAAGGACATCTGGAATTTTATTTTTTAAGTACGCTATGAAGCCTTTATGGCACTTTATGGCAACTGAAATAATATTTTTCAAAGGAATCTCTTTCTCATCGCAAAACTTTTCCAATATATTGAATATGGTTTCGCCTTTTGTATCGGTCTCTAAATTTCTATCAAATAATAGTTCTTCACATATTTTCTCATCTTTAATAAAACTCACGTAAGACAACAACAATGCTTCATTAGTTGGTACAGTGGACTCATCCAGCTGAATTGAAAATTGACTAGACCTCAGGTGATCGTACAATGATTCTTCAATGTTTTCAACCATTTCACCAATTCGTCTTTGCAGAATTATTACTCAAGGAATTTTTCGGATAATATTTTCGGCCGGTTTATGAAGCACGGTAGCTATTACTTCATTTATTGCTGGCAATATTAACTCTTCTCCGATGTTATGTGGTTTCCCTTTTTGAGCAATTAACAAAGAGATATTGTACGAAGCTCGAAGTCCGTCGTCATCTTGCTTAGCAGCCGCCGAAAATAGTTTTGCTACACTTGCCTGAGTATTATGCTTCTTCTCTAGGTCTTGAAAATATGCTACATTCTTGTGTCTCTTATCTGGATGCATTTTATTCAAATGAACTTGCAGTCTTGAAGGCTTCATTGCTTCATTTGAAAATGTTTTTAGACATAGAAGACACAAAGGCGAGGTTGGGTTTGTGGGATTTTTAATGAATCCGAATTTAATGTATTCCGCACAGTATTGCCGTCTCTTCTTTTTTACTTCCGGCATTGTTTTGCTTTGAGACATATGTTTAACTTCGCGAGTGGTGTAAAGGAGGCGTAAGTAATGCTCATCGATTGCGCGCAAGACCACAAATGAATATAAAATAAATATTACATTGTTTATATAGGGAATACTTAAGCACAGTTATTATACAGTAGTCCAAAAATATGAATTCTTATTTTTCCTAGAAATACATTTGTAAAAAAAGGATCTTTCTCCTTTTCGTATTATCTTATTTTTCCCAGAAATACATTTGTAAAAAAAAGGATCTTTATCTTTTTTTATTTTCACCAGGAAGGATAAAGATCCTTTTTTTTATTTTCCACATAACAGATTTAAGGAGTTCAAAAAGCTCAAAACGTGGGTTTGGCATCAGCTACCTACCCGACGTCATTTCGTAAGTGATAAAATAAATTATTCAAGAGCTCAAAGCATTCGTTACATCAGCTCGAACCTACCTATCTACACCTTTGCGCATATGATTATAATTATGATGGCAAATGCCCACATACAGATTTGGCAATGGCAATAGCAATACGTTTGACAGTTAGTATTCTATAAATTCTATCCTGTCAGATGCCCCCCGTTATGAAACGGAGCGACTGATTGACGTGATTTTTATTTTTTCTATATTCAATAAAATAGGACAGATATATGAACTACGCGGAGAGAAATATAGAACCGAGTCTGAGCAATCTTTTAATTCATATTAGTTGATGTTCACAAGTTGTTGTTGAGAGTCGAGAGCTTATGTAGTCATTGTCTGAGAGGCCTCCTAGCTAAATATAATTACAAAACTCCCCAGGATTCTACACAGCGCCCCCATTTTCTTTCTGGAGTCTCTTACCATCCCCCTTGACACCAGCAGCGCCCACGGGGGGCGTTATCGCGCACTTTGGGAAACACTGATCTTGAAGGTGGAAAAGCAAAGCAAAACAGAGTCCAATTGAGTGGAACGTGGTGAGTTTGAAGTGGCGGCTAGAAGACTGGTGCAACTTATAATCTGCAAAAAGTAATAATGACTTCAAGAAAGATCGAAAATCATTCAAATAGATTTAATAAATCAGAAAAGGCATTCCAGAGCATATTTTTATTATGTTATACTCGGGTACCTGAAAAATAGAAGAGATTTGAAAATTAACTTAACTTATTTCAGTTTACGTGCAAATTGTCATATTTTAAGGGTATTGCTAAGGGATTCCGTATTTTTACGAAAATTTCCAAAATAGCGAACTCCAGTTGACCTTTTTTAAGCAATTAATTTCTGTTATAGCAAGATGAACTCACGTACACCTCTAATTAATCGATAACGGGGTAAGTTAGTTGGTCGTTTCATAGGCAATTTACCCCGTAAATTCACCACAATTTGTGAAAGAGTAAAAGATTAAGCCAAGGATAACACTTATCATATTTGAGATAAAAACGACGAAATTATTACAAACCCCTTACGGTCACGGGGCGCTCTTTTTGGGTTTTTTGGGGCCATTTGACTTTGGTAAGCGTGCCGCTTTTCGCTTATTTGGGTTTTCAATGATTTTAAGCTATTTTCTTATAAATAATATACAATATTAACCTGATTTTTGCTGGTGGGGGATCTACAACTATTTAGCTTTCTTTTCAAAAGTCAAAA
>NW_026093325.1:0-6172 GCF_024586455.1 Bactrocera neohumeralis | reverse complement strand
GAAAAAAATAATATTTTTTTGACCCACCGAAATGTGAAATTTCATTTATACTCTTAAGACGAACTTGTTACATGGTTCTTACTTCTATTCCATACTAACTAGTATGATACTTTTACTAGTAGTTGATAGTTTGTTTAGATATATATTATATAATGAAGAGCCACTCAAAATAATGCGCATCATTTACCAACGCATACAATCGACACATTTGATATCTGCTAGCGTATGATCTGATTTGCTTGCCTATACTCCGAGTATAGGCATGAAACATTGCGCATTATTTTGAGCGGCTCTGTTGTATAGTTAGCTGTTCACGGTAAGGTGGTTATCGGGTTATGTGCTTATTAGATTAAAAATAACCTCTATGCTCCGTGAGCACCCTATGTTGTATGGTTATTTGCTTATGTTTACACAAAACAGCTGTTCATTGTTGTTTACAATTTTAGTTCAATGAAATTTGATTTCGCTTCCTTAGCCCATTTTTTCACCTCCTTTTCTCGCCGGTATATGTGTTTCTGTAGACACTAAAATTAGAGTATAAATAAATGACAAAATGTGTATATTTATTTTGTACTTTGTGATTCTTATTTACTTTGATAATTTTGATGCCTTTCGTTGTTTTTTATTTCGGTTTTTTAATTTGTTGATTGTAGGAACAAAAACCAGTTGTTAATAGCAGATTTTCCAATAAGAATACAAATGGAAATGCCATTCGCTTTTAGTTTTATTTATTTTTTTTGTGCTGCCATTTAGTAAAATTCCAACGACTTTCTAACACTGAAATAAGCAAAATAAATTACATAATCTGTAAACAAGGGCCTGTAGGTTGGTCAACTTTTGGTTATTTTGTCATACCGCATTTGTTGTTGTTCACTTAATCACATAACCACATAACCCGATAACCACCTTATCGTGAATAGCCTAAATGTTTTGTTTAGGCTTTGTTTTACATAAATCTTTAGTGCTACTATACCATGGAGATGCTTGTTGTTTACTAGTAAATAACTATTGGGGGTGTTACTGTTTGTTGTACAGATAGTACACTTTCATTGTTCCAAGATAAGATTGTTTGATGTTTGTTTGTTTAGGATTGTTTGTTGTAAATGATAGTGCATTTCAATTATTCCAAACTCAGTGTTGTCTTTGATGTACATTCTTGTATATTGAAACAAACGGTTGTTTTGATTTTACTTACTACAAGTATTAAAGGAAATACGTTCCCTTAACTCCTCCCCTGTTAAAATGAAATGTCCTCATTTCAAAACATCTAGGCTTGAAGTCGGCTTATAATAATTAATTATTGCATGTGTTTGATTAATTTTTTTGTGTTTATACTTTATACCTTTTTATATTATATAAATTATTGTTTGGCATGTTTTTAAGATGCTTTTTCTTATAATTTAGTTATTAATTAGCGTAAATTTTCTACAATTCAACAACCATTTTCCTTAGGTTGCCTTGTTTTCGGTGCCTTTTTTTTGAAATTAATGGCTGTGTTTGCGGAAATTTTCACTTTTCGTATGTATTGATTAATTTTTTAAGTTTATAATTAATACCTTTCTATATTATATACTTAATTATTTTGTTGTGTTTCATATATTGTTTTCTTTTACTTAGTTTGGAATTAGTTAATTTTCTAGAATTCAACAACATTTTCCTTTTCCACTTACCTTGTTTTCGGTGCCTTTTGGAATTATTGGCTGTGTTATTCCGTCATTTAACAATTGCTGAATGTTTTCTTTAACAAAGTGGATCCACGTCCATTGGGACTGATAGAAGTAGTCGTTGTTGCTATTGATTCCAAAGATTTCTTCGTTGATATTTGTTTATTCTTACCCATGCTTCAATTTTGTATGTGGTGATGCTGGTGTCTCCACTTGGTGAGAATGTGGCATTTTTGTTTTGTTTTTCCAGGATTCAACGTTGTCCGCTGTTTCAGGGTCTATTGCGAGTCTTGGTGAAAATATTATCCACGATTTCAGGACTTATACTTTTGTTCCTTGTTCCAATTTTTCAGGAATTGACGCTGTCCGCTGTTCCAGGGTCTGTTGTGAATCTTTACTGAACTCTCGCCGCTGTTCGTTTTTCAGGATCTGCTTTTTGATTCATTCTGGAAAGTATTGTACGCTGTTACAGGATTTATACTGTCCTACTTCCAGTGGAATTGTTTTGATTTATTCCTTTCGGAAAAAAATCTGGCTTTTTAGACAGCAATTAAATTTGTCATCCCGGTTGAGCCCCCCCAGTTAATTTTTTGCATTAAATAAAAATGATTCAAAAGGATATATTTTTGAGCTACACCGAAATGTGTACTTTATTTATACTCTTAAGACTAACATGTTACAGTTCTAACTATTCGTACTAACTAGTATGATACTTACTACTAGTTGATAGTTTGTTTAGGTTTGTTTACATAAATCTTAGTCCTACTTATACTATTGAAATGTTGTTGTTTACTAGTAAATAACTATTTGGGATGTTATTGTTTGTTGTACTGATAGTGCACTTCTATTGTTCCAAGATAAAGTTGTTTTGATGATTTTTCTTTAATGTTGTTCGTTTACTGCAACATAAGGTTATTTTGATGTTTGTTTGTTTAGGTTTGTTTGTTGTAGTGATACTGCATTTCAATTGTTCCAACTCAGTGTTGTCTTGGTGCATTCTGTATACTGAAAAAAGGTTGTTTTGATTTTTATAACTACAAAGTATCGTAAGGAATACGTTCCTTAAGTAGCGCAAGTCGAGAAATCGTTCGGCTGTCTGTTGTGATTTCAGCTTCTTGACGTTGAATCTTTCTTGTGTTTGTTGACGTGCGTTTTTAGCTGCAGAGCTGACTGCAACAAGATAGATGTTAGACCTCGGAGCGTACGCACATCTAAAACACTGGTGACGTGTCTTCCGTCTATCAACTCATGATTGATCTGGTTTGTGGCTTTTTCGATCCGAAGACAGCCAAGTAGCTTGCGAGTTTCGGACCCCGGCGAAGTCGATCAGCCTCAACCCATTTGAGGATTTTTCTTTGGGGAGACCCACCTAGGCGTTAAAGTCACCAAGCACGATTTTGACATCGTGGGGGAGGGGGGGGGCGGCAGCTCTCATAAGCGCCCTCCAAGCGCTCATTGAAGGCATTTTTGGTCACATCGTCCTTCTCTTGCGTCGGGCGTGGGCGCAAATCAGCGATATTTTGAAGAACCTCGCTTTGATGCGGATTGTGTCTAGACGTTCATCCACCGGGTGAATGATAGTACTCGGCGACGGAGTCTCTCCCACCACGAATTTCCACACCAAGCTTGCGCCTTTTTATATGGCCACTGTATTAAAATATCACAAGAAGCTTCTCGTCTCTGTCCTTGTCCCGTCCATCGCATTTCTTGGACGGCAGTGATGTCAGCCTATTTTTCACGAGGACATCAACCAGCTGGACAGCGGCACCTTTCCAATTAGAGACCGGATATTCCAGGTTTACATGCCCTTATATCGTAGTCTTTATTTCGTTTACCATGGTCGTCAACAAAAAGGGGTAGTTTTTCATTGGTATAGTTTTTACGTGGCGGGTTTAAACCTAGCGCACAACTGATGTTTCGCCTTCTCCCCTTTAGCTCGCCAGAGGCTATTTGGTCTCCAACACCGAAAATTGTGATCCGCTTGAGCCATATTTATATAAGAATCGTTTTCTGGCTACTCCTACGTGAATGGCAATCAGAAAACGTTCCTCACTTGTGTGAACTTCGACACATGACTCTTCTCTCCCATCGTTTCAGTTTTTACTCTTTCCTAATTGTAGCTTTGCGTCGTCTAGTTTCGGGAGCTTTACAAAATTTTTTCTCGTACATACAATTAATTGAAAAATTTGTACAAAATAACTGATTCAAATATTTTAAAATTATTAATAAAATATTTAGCGTTATCTCCTAATTATTTTCCTAAATAAGCGCAAATTTATATACAATTAGAACTGCTTTTGTGGTAGTTGAATTTTTTTTGATACTCTTGTCCAGACCGTTTGTTTTTCTTGAAACATTGTAGAGCTGCAGTTAGATCTTGATAGGTTTCAATTAGAGAAGCTGTCCTTTCCATCAGTTACGGGCAAAGGAATTGTTAACACATCCTATTTCCCTATGGAAAGTTGGGTTTTAATTGTTTGAGCAAATTTAATAAAAAAACGTGCATTGGTTTCCTGTTATCAGCAATTCTTCCTCCATTAGTTAGTATCGCTGCACGTGTGCGGCGACCAAGAGGTACCACCGCCTAATCCGGGGTGTTATGTAACTTCCGGGATTTTCTTCCGATTTGCAGCCAGGAGGTCGGCTGTATACGAACGGAGCCTTCCCAACACCGGGCCACCTTGGGAAGTAGTGCAGTGGTCTTACCGCGTTAAAGAGGCACTGGATCGCCGGACCCTTGTGTTCCTCATTAAGGAATATACCAGTAGGACCACTCAAATGGGCCAATGGTCGTAAGAAACAGATGGATCCAAATACAAAAACAACTATAGCTACAACCACGCCGACAACAACCAAAACAATAACATCAACTGCTGCAATATACGAAACGCAGGTAAGAGCGGCCCAATAACGGTTGACGAAGAGTCCTATAAATTCATTCGGCAGAAGGAGTTCAAGCCGAAGTTCCGGTTCAGCATGGTAGGCCAGGAATCAGCACAGCAACCAACTCAGTTCTGCAGGTTGCGTCAGCAGCTGTGGTTGAAGGAGAGCGGCACTAGTCCGCCAACAACACCAACTCATCAGTGCAGGTTGCGTCTGCCGCTGTGGTTGAAGGAGAGCGGCACTAGTCCGCCAACGACACCAACTCAGCTGTGCAAGTTGTGACTGTCACTGTGGTTGAAGGATCCGACACGAGTTCCCACCGAGCAGGAAGGGGCGCTACCACCCACTCAGGACCTCCTGGACGGGTTGAAGATGCAGATTGGTGAGAATGATGGAGACGACGACCTGTCTCTCATCGTTCTTCCTAGTTGTTTGAACCGCCTTACACTTTTTCTGTTGTGGGTGTCGGGTGAATGAAATAAACACATGTATCCACTTAAAATTATTTATTTATTAGGTTATCCATACAGCTATGTTTTGCTATAACGATTGCTGCGAGTATTTTCAGAAATTTGTTTTGCAGAAAATGACTACGGCTTCTGATGCTAAATTCAACTCCTAGAGATGAGATATCAAAAACGAAAAGAAAAAACAAGCAATCATCAGATTTTATGACGCTTTAGACGTTCAATATTTTTATATTAACCGCGATCCCGAATGGCAATATTTATTGAACGTTTATTATGGAATACAGACGTATTGTGGTTTTCGATATTGGGAATTTTAAAATTGAAAATGAAAAGAAATTCAAATTGCAAAATAAATTTAAATTAAATCTAACCGCACAGTACTCCCCCTCAGTGACTGAGTGATAATTAAGTCACGGAAAAAATGAAAAAATCAATAACTAATTGTCGGTGAAAGAAACGTATCGTTTAGTTTGTTGACGGTTCTTCCGATTCTCGTTGACTTTGGTTATTCGCTTTGGGTTTGAGTGTAGTTGGTTTTATTTTTCTAGATGTTAATACGACCGTGTCTGGGTGATATGATTGCGTTTACTGCTGATGATGACAGTTCGCCGATTGGCAAAAATGCTGCGTTGACTCTATATATGCTAACGCGAACTTTGCGACCTTTGACGAGAATTTTAAATGTCTTGTTGTTTCGGCTCAACACTTCGTAAGACCGTCGGGATTGGTGTTTTAAGAAGGTGAGGTCAGACCATCATTCTCAAAACGTGTGTGCAAGAGTTACCAAATCCGTTTGAACGAAGATCTGTTTCTCTCGATGGAAGACTGACGTTTGAATTTTCCCATCAATTCGCATAATTGTTAAATGAATTTGGTGTAAAACTATCGTCCTCGATTTTTCGAAGAAAAATCGCATGGTAGTTTGAGTGTCTCGCCATAAACCATCTCTGATAGAGTTTGCTTTGATGTCTTCTTTGAACACACACAGTGAAGATCAAGCATGATCATTGGCAGTGTTTCAGTCCAGCGTTCGTTGTTTGACGAAGCTGATTTCATGATTCGATAAACGTTCGATCATGCCGTTGGCTTCGGATGTCGGGGTTTTAACGGGAAAGGGGTTTTGTTCCCGATATACCAAAAAATTTGTTGAATAGT
>NW_026093324.1:0-5896 GCF_024586455.1 Bactrocera neohumeralis | reverse complement strand
AATTTTTTTTTGTTTACGTTTTTTGATGAAAATGGGTTTACACCAATTACTATCGCTTTACGTTTTTATTAAAAAACCGTTAAATATATAAACGAATGATGAAAGCCGAAAAAAAAACGAATAATCTCGATATATAATGACCGGATGATGAAAAGGGGAGCAAGTTCGGAAAAAATTTTCAAAAGACGTTGCGGCAATTCCGCGGACCGCTGGTGGACGGGGGATGGAGGTGGAGAAAGTAAACGGTGAAAATTGATGTGTGTGCGAATTTTCAAATGTTAAAAGGGACTTTTTAAATAGACGATTTAAAAAGACGATTGCGTTTTTTAATCCGTTGCGAGAATAATCCCAATTAAAAGATATTGAGATCGTAAATATATAACAACGCCCAGTTTGTATAGTAGTTATCAAAATAAACGATATGATTTTAAAAGAGGAACCCCGAAAAAGTCAACAACAATATTTGAGATGACCAAACTGTTTGCCCGGGAAATATGTTACCCTCCAAAAAAAATTCAAATTTATAAGCAAAGCAATAAGTCACATAAGACATATAATTTAAACCCCCTTTCTTACTTGAGGCAAATATTTTTTAATGGTTAATGAGATATACTACCCGGGTTTTGGGAACGCCTCGAGATGGGATTTTCTTTTCATTAAATGGATGAGTTGCCGTATTTTTAAATCGGTTCCAAAATATCGTTGTTTGTATTTTTTGGAACAAAAGGATTTTCAGACCAATAACTTGTACGGGGAATTAAGACATATAAAATAAGATAAATAAATTTACGTAAGTCGAATAAATAAAAAATTAAAACTTCATTAAGTTCGAGAAAATTTTGTTTTCCTTTTTGATCAAAGATTCGGAAATAGGAATGACCAAACCTAAAAAGGGTTTGCAACCCCTTTAAATTATCGGATATCTACTATCCCTCTAAAGCAATTTCACATTGGATATTGAATATTTCCTTTTCCCCTTTCCCCCGTAAAATTTCAGAAGACTTCGATCCACAGAAATTTTTTGAAAATGAAGGAAAAAATTTGGGAAACCCCATGGGATGGGTTCATCTGACCCTCCCCTCCGGCTTTTAGCAACCCCTATTTTATCGCACATTTATCATGTTTAAAAAGGGAATCTTTTTCGACTTTCCCTAAATCTATTTCATCCTAAAAAGGGTCATCAACAACGGCAAATTGTGAATTGATGCTCGCTTTTTTGTGTTTTTTTTAAATCGAGTCACTCGAAACTCAATACTTCCCCAATTTTTCACACAATTTTAAATACCCATTATAAAATTAAAAAAAAATATATATTTTGTGACAACAACGTCTTGTTCATCATTTCTTAACTCAAATAAAAAACTTAAATGCCCTTTTTGCATTTCAAATACGGAGTTATCAAAAAATGTGCAAAGGGGCCGGATTTTAAAAAAGATACAACCATTATATTCACTGTATTAAAGGGGGAAGCGAAAAAAAAAAATCAAGAAAAATATATCTTTAAAAATTTTTGGGAACCAGAAAAAAAAATTTTGGGTCGAATCAAATAGTTTTGGGTTTCTTTAAAAAGCGATAATTTTTTTAAATTTAAAAAAAATAGTTTTTTTTATTTTGCTTAAAAATTCCCTTTCAGTTCAAAAATTTAAGAAGTATTCCCCCTTTATGAAGTGTGTATTTTTTCTTCATAGTGACATGTGTATAAATTTTTTAGACTTAATATTAAAATTTGATTTTTAAATGTTGTATTTTTAAAGAAAAGGGTTAAAACAGAATTTTTTTAGTATTCCCTTATCAAAAAAAATTCTTGGTTTCACAAGTCATCGATTTAATTCTTCATTGGAATGATTTTCTTCTGAAACTTTTTTTAACCCTTCCACCATAAATCGTGTCCTTTATTTATTCCCACCCCTTGGTTTATATCAGATGGATTGTTCTTTGTTCCAACTTTCCCTTTCGTATTGGGCAAGGGTTTTTGTTTTTTTTGCATTTCAAAAAATCGTCTTTACGGCAATTATTTATCCTCTAATTTGTTGAACCCCCAAGCAAATATTTTCATTTCTCTGTTGATGACTGTTTTTACCCTTTTGCAGCAATTTACAAGTAGGCTCCAGCATAGTTTCCCAAAATTAGGATTTTTATTTTTACCGCAACTATTTTATGTATAACTATCAAACTTTAGCTTTAAAAATGCTGCATAAACTTTTTTTGAAGATCTGGGATCCATGTAGTTCAAATTAGTTGTTTTTGTTTAAAACCATCTATGAATTTTTATTTGTTTTATCTTTTATATGCTGCATAAACTTCCATTCTTTTTTAAATTTGTCGTCATTGTCCCAGTTTAGTTTCATCAACCGTCGTCTCTATTTTTATACTCGCCAAAGTTAAGGAGAGTATTATGTTTTTTTCACATAACGGTTGTTTGTAAGTCCTAAAACTAAAAGAGTCAGATATGGGTTATATATACCAAAAGATCAGGGTGAATAGAGTTGAAATCCGATGTCTGTCTGTCCCTGTCCTGCAAGCTGTAACTTTTAGAAAAATAGAAACAGATGAAACTTGACGATTTTGGGCCCCTAAGAAAGAAGTTCGAAGATTATTTTCAACAGTTCAAAAAGGAAGAAATCGGGAAAAAACCACGCCCACATCCCTACAAAAGGGTTTTTTGAAAAAACATTAAAAATGGGTTTAAGACTAACAAAAAAAGTCAGAACACTAAATTTTGGAAGAAATGGGAAAGGGAAACTGCCCCCGGTTGTTTTAAAAATTTAAAATGGACGGGGGCCGCCCAATTATGGACCCAAAAACCAAACTCGGAACTCTTTCGATTTCAAGAAATTCGGTATTCTATTTTCAACACCCCTTACATTAGAAATATGGCCCCTTTCCTTTTTGTTTTTTCTTCATTTGCGTTATTTACTGGGAAAAAATTCTATGATTTCACGTTGTTTGACATCCACTTTTAAGTAAAATCCATTTTTTGTATTGTTTCGATATTTCATTCTGATTGGCCCTTTCATTTATCTCTTGAATCTGTCTGTCATCAAATCGTCCATGTAGAAGTTGTTTTTTAAAGATGTTAGAAAGCAAATAGTTGTGGGTTGCATAATTTGGGGTTTCTTGTAAAGTTCTCTTCAAGAAAGGAGCGATGCCCCTATGTAACTGTTTGAGTTTGTACTTTCTATCCTTCCCCAAAAATACATACCTGGGAATCTTGATCACTATCTGTTATTTTAATTTGTCGAAACATCTTTCACAATATCACTTGTTAATACATTAATATTGCCAAAGTCTTCATTTGAATATAATGTCAAATATATCTTTGAAGTTCCTGGTCCTATGAAGAGACGTCATTTAAACTACTTCTATTTTTTAGTTTTGCGGACGCACGAAAACTACCGTAGTTTAGTTGTGTGCCAGGACGGCCTTCGAATCACTGCTTGATGTGGCAAATAGTATTTTCTGCATATATTTTTCACTTGCTTTTTTTCATGTGACCCATTTCTAAATACCTTTTTCAAGATTAAGAAACCTCGCCATAGCTTGTTTGTGAGAGTCGCGTAATTCTTTTTCTTTTTTAAAAGGTAGATTGACGAAAAATCTATTATTTTCATCTTTTACTGTAGTTTTTTTTTTTTTAGGTACTCATCATCATCTGGTTGTATCTGCTGGAGTTGTGGTGTCTTCTATTTCCAAAATTTCTCCAATGTTGTGGCAACTGCTACTAAAATTATATTGCTTTTTTCTCGGTTGTTGCAAAACTCCCGACAATATCCAGCCCAATTTCGTGGCTTGACCTAGTGTTCGATCCTTTTTTAAATATGCCTTCTTCAGTATGTCGGCATATATGTCACTTCCAATGACAATATCGATTCGATCTGATTTATTGAAATTGAAAATTTGCAATATCTTAATTATGTACATATTTTCGATATATAAAATTAATTTTGCACTTATATTTTTCAATTTTATATACACTAACACTTCACTAATTCATTTGCACACATTTGTTTTATATACTATAGTGCAAAAATAGCTTCTAATATACATTTAAATTATTGTTGGAATTATGATTATTTAAGAATAACAAATGAATTACAAAACTGACAAACAATCAGTGTTACCCATCGACATCATTTTTAAAATAACTAAATGAAATAAAGTGAACAGATTATACCCCAAATACGAGAATCAACCACCTATAAAAAAAAAAATAACCCTGATCGGTCAAACACCGGGGTGTATCAGATTTTTTTCGCAAAAAGGAGTTCTACGCGAAAAAAATTTACATTTAAATTGATGTTAAATTGTGATTATTTAAGAACAATGATGAATTGAAAACTGACAAATATCAGCGTAACCTTATCGACATTATTTTTAAAATAACTAAATGAAATAAAGTGAACAGATTATACCCCAAATACGAGAATCAACCACCTATAAAAATAACCCTGATCCAAACACCGGGTGATCAGATTTTTTTCGCAAAAAAGGAGTTCTAAAAAATTTGGTACACCCCGGTGTGTATCGATTTTTGAAGCGAGGCCGAAGGGCCGCCCACGTAAAAAAAGGAGTTATACGCGAAAAGAATTTGAGACCCCCCGGGGTTGGACAGACCAGATTTATATTTTTTGAAGCGCGGCCGAAGGTCGCCCACGCAAAGGAGTTCTACGGCAAAAAGTTTTTAGATACACCCTGTGTTGGACCGACCAGGTTATTTTTATAGGGTTGTTGTTTCGTATTTAATATAATCTGTTCACTCTTTATAACAAATTATGTCGTGATAAGGTAACACTGATTATTTGACAGTTTGTAATTCATTTGTTATTCTTAATTAATCATAATACAACAATAACACAGCACACAACACCTAATCTGGTGGTGGAGAATTACAAGGCAGGGTGATGGTACTTGGTCAGTATAGTAAAATCCTCAAGGTTTTGGCGTTGGGGGGTGTCAATTTTTTTATGACCTTTTAAAATTTTTTTTCCCTTTTCTTGAAAAATTTTTTTGCTTAGTTGTAAATTTTTTCAAAAAAGTAGTTTAACAAACTCCGAACCTCTTGTCCGATTTCCGATGAAACAAATTTAGAAAAATTTGGGGTTTCAGTTTTTTAATTTTGTTTATATACCGTTTTTCCTATATGTGCAACACTTTTGAAGTTAAAAAAGAATTAAGAAGGAAAAAAATATTTTTTTTTAAAAAATTTTAAAAATTTTTTTTTTTAAATTTATAAAAAACCCGCAACACTGGTTCTGTAATGTTTCCCCATAAAACATGCATTGTCATTACACTTCTTCTCTTTTCACACTGGTTCTATGAATTTTTTTCTTCAACAAGTGCCGGGGAAACCGGGAAAAGTAAAAGTAATTTTTCTCAAAATTTTTAAAAGTGAACAAAAGAGAACAAAATATGGAACTGTGTGCGGATATAAATAGCTTTTTCTACTGCTGTGGTCAAAAGTCTCAACACATAAAAAAAAGGGGGAAATTTTAGTACTGATTTTTTTCAAACATTTGAGATGAATTTTAAACCCCAAAATTTTTATAGTGAACGGAAAAAGGGACCAAATATAGTGTTAAAAGCTGCCACCCAAACCCTCTAATGGATTGGAAAAAAACAAGATTTGGAAATATGCCATTGGTATCCCGATGACTTGGGCCAATTCCGGCGAAAAGGGCACAAAAAAAAAATGGCACATCGAACGCCAAACCCCCTTTAAAGGGTTTTTTATACCAAAACCCAGCCTTATCCACTGGGAAAAATTTTTAACCCCAAAACAAATAATCCCAAATATGTTCCACAGTTTAATTTAAATCAGGATAATCTCCCCTATCCGACCATATCCTTTTTTCCCCTTTAAATCCTGGGACGGAAAACTAAATTCTTTCCTTTTAGA
>NW_026093323.1:0-4299 GCF_024586455.1 Bactrocera neohumeralis | reverse complement strand
ATATGAGAGAGTGGTTACATGAATGACATATAGAATTTTGGGAAAAGTAGAGTGGGGAGTTTTTTTTGGAATGATTGATTTTAAAACCCAATAAAAAAGTGGGATTTATTTATATTAGACACAAAAACCCTTTGTTTAAATTGGGGAATAAAAAAGGGTTTTGAATGAAATTTGGGATTTAAAAAAATTAAATTCTTTTTTAATAAAATAAAAAACAGCTTTTAATGAAGAGTTTCAGAGTTTCTCGGTGTAAAAAAATTTTTCCCCAAAATTTACATCAACGTTTCACGTTTTTGGTTTTGATATTCGAGAACACTCATCGGGGGAAAAGGGAAGAAAATAAATTTCTTTGGGGTTGGGCAGTTTTGGTTGGGGTTAAGGTTATATGGCGGGACCCTAAAATAGGATTTTGGGCCCTTAAAATGATTTACCCCCAAAACAAAAATATTTTGGTCCAGATTAGGAATTTCACTTTTTATTTTTATTTTAATCAAATATGGGGTTGTGGCAATAAAATTTTTTTTCCAGATGACAATTTTTCCCTCCTTTCTTTATAGTTTTTTATAACCCCCAAAGGGGTTCGGAACCCAAAAGTATATATATAAAAAATTATATGTCGAGCGGGAGTTGTTTTTACGTTCAATTCTTCCCGTCTGCCTGTTTATATACGAACTGGGTCCCTCGGGTTTTTTGGGATATTTTTTAAAATTTTTGCAAACGTCATTTTTTTTTCAAGAAGCTGCTCTTTTGGGGAACTGCCGATATGGGCCACTATAACATATGGCTGCCATACAAACTGAACGATCGGACTCAAGTTCTTGTATGGACAACTTTCACATTTGACAGGATATATTCACGAAATTTAGTATATATTAGGTTGTCAGGGGAAAAATCTTTATTTTTTTTAGTTCGCCGAAAAGGGGAAAATTAGTTTTATTGGCAATCGGGTCATGCTATACCTTTTTAGAAGCCTCATTTCACGCGCTAACACGTGTTTGATTGGTTGTCCTTTCCCTTGTCGTTCGTGAGTTAAAGCTGCAAACATGGACAAAATAAAAGAAAATCGGCAATTTTCCCTAAATTTAATTTCTACGAAAAAGGCCAAAAAAAAAGCATTTATCCCCATAAATTTCCCTTTCCCCCCGCACAACGGGGGGCAAGTTTTCGTTCTGGGGTGAGGTGGGCGAAGAAGCGCCACGCTCCGAAGGCCTGTTGTCGAAAATTTGGATAAAATCGCCGAATTGGTCGAAAGATACCGGGAATAGAGCTGTAGCATCGGTCAAGAGCGGGGGATGAGTCATCAAAAAATTTATTTCCAATTTTTTAAAAAAAATTCAATAAAAATAATCAAAAACTTTTTTTTGACAACCCATTTTATTTTCTGAAGCAACAATGTAATTTCCGGGAAAAAATGTTTCAGATCGGAAAATTGGAATAGTTGCCAAAAAAAACTGAAAAATTTTGGGAATTTAAGTTTTTTAAAATTTGGGGAAAAATTTAAATGTTCTATTTTTATTATTGATTCATCGCGCTTTTTTAGTTTTTTGTTGTTCCCAGATATTTCCCAAATTTTAGTTTATACCCCCAATTTAGTGCTTTTTTGAACTTTATATTTTTTTGGGAAAGACGATTTTTTGGGCAGCGGTCCGATTGGCCCATCTACCCCAAATTTTTTAAAGGGAAACCCCGCACACCGCTTATCAAAAATTCCCCCGTTTTATTAACAGTTTGCAAGGAACGGATAGACAGACAGTCACGGGGATTTCAACTTTTCATCACCCCGATTCATATATTTCAAACCCAAAAAAGTTTGCCTTTACAATTTATTTTTTGTTTTTTGGGAGAAACCTTGTTTGGAGCCCCGAAAAAACTGTTTTTAACAAAATTTAGGTTTTTCTTCATTTTATGTCACATTGTAAAAATAACAAAATCGGAAAAATAACCACGCCATTTCCCATATAACAAAATTTTTAAACCCATTTGATTTTGAAATTATAAAAATCAAAACAATTAATATAAGGGGAAAAAAACTTGAAAATTTTCCAGAAAAAACTGTTCAGTTTGGGATCGAATATTTAGCCCCGGGAAAATTTTTTCCATTTTAACCCCGAAAATTTTCCTTTTTTTCCTTAATTTTTTTTTTTGAAAGAAAATAAATTAATGGGACCAAATTTTTTTTGTTCCCTTAAAAATTTAAAAAATAAAGTTTAAATTATATATGTAAATTTAATATAAAGAAGAGGTTTTATTCAAAAACAATATATTTTGTTTCTAAAATAGAAAAATTTTGAGCGAAAACGGGCCTATCCCGATATATCATTATCAGATATTCTAGCATCCAGCTGACTTTACTCTATATGATTGTTTTTCACCTTAAAGTATTTCCCTGGTTTGATTCTTGAGTTGCAAGAGGTATTGTTCGTGCACCGAACTTTACTTGCTCTTACGAGATCAAAACATTTGTGAGTGTTCTTTCGTAAAGAAGCAGCATGTCGTAAACTCGATATTTGCTCATGGTTAATATAAAAACCATTTTATTGAATAAAACAAAATAAAAATATTCTTAAAAAACAATTTTCAGAGATAAATAGAAATGATTTTGTTCAATGAAAATCGTTGGCCGGCTTTCGGGGTTTACAACTCTAGTGTGCAATTATCAACTAACAACTTTGAGCAAGATTTGAAATTTTTTATTTGTTTTTTAGGGTCATGTGATCAGGAGTCATGACAATTATAAACCTTGTGGGGCCAGTAAATCAAATTGTGTAAAAATTTAAAAAGTGTTCACAGGGTCCGAAGACGAATAACTTTTTTCACTTAGGTCCTGGAGCAATTTCTTTGAGTGCTATGTTTTGTGCGGCCCACTTTTTATATAATCTACGAAGCTTTTGATTGCATTCTTGTGAGTATTAGTGCGAACTGATTTAATAGAATTTCTGGTTTAGAAATTTATTGTAGACTGCTTGCATTATTGAAGAGTAATTCTAAAGATTGCTTTTGGCTTCAAAAGACGTCATATAATGCATTCAGAGAAATTTCTCTATATATGATGATTTGTGAGTATTTCTGACTTTAAGGACTTCAAATTTCATTCCCTTTAAATGCCACAGGAAAAGATTTTATTTTCAATGCCCGTCAGCAATTTCGAAAAGGTTAAACGCTGTTTAAATTTACAAATTGTTCGTTGAATTACATGCCCTTTCCGTCCGACCGCGCTCTTGGGGCAAGGGTTTAGTTGTTGATTTTGCACTTTTAAAATTTTGCCAGACTTCCTTAGGGTTTCCATGCAGAAGTTTTCCGCCGCCCGTCTCTGTGTAACTTAAAACACTGGCACTGTGTAATAAGCTATTAATAAATATGGAATCTACTAAGTATCACATTACTATAAATATACATATTCTAATAAGCGTGGCGGAAGCTGAGAACCTTAAATTGTCGCAGTCATGCGGTTTCAAAAAATTTCCAAATGGAAAAACCCCAATTTATAACTACAAGCATGAGAAATTTTCTTAAAGCAATTTTTTCATAAATCGGACTCGTAGTTAATACTGTACAGTACATACAGTAAAATAATATTTGTTTACTAATCAACAATATAGAAACGATTTTTGGGTTGGGTTTATGGAAAAGCTTGTTTCAAGTTTTGTTTGGGGCAAGGGCGGGTTTAAAAGGTTTGCGAATAAATTGTTAAAATATATATATTTGTTAATATGAATCGTCCTTTTTGTGTTTATATAAATCACAAATAATTAATTTTAATTTTTTTAAATAAAAAAAAGGCCCCCTTTCTTTTAATTTTAAAAAGGGTCGTGTCTTGAGGGGTTTTTTTTATTTGAAAAAACCGTAAAATTTTTATTAAATTTTTAAATGATCAAATTCCCGTTTCGAGTTTAAATAGGGGGATTGTTTCCGTTAGTCCGTCCAAACCTTTCATCAGTAATTAAAATCGTAAAAAAATTGAAAAAAGTATTCCGGGAAAAACAAGAACAATTTGCCACGTCCCATATAAAAATTATTAATTTCAATTTGAAAGTTTCACCTTCCAGTTAAAAAAAGAATTAATTTGTATCACAAAAAACATTCAAAATAGAAATTGGGGCTGGGACCTTTGACAAAAAATGATAATTCGGCAAACCCTTTTAAGGTAAAATATGTGAACCCAGTCCCTTTTTGTTGCTTTTTTCCCAAAATATCGGTCAATGTGGGGGAAAAAATACAATTTTGGTTTGTAAAAAATCTTTTCGGATTTTATCGAATTTTTTTTAAAATTTAAATTGAAATAATTTTTATGACTCATGC